>NC_049980.1:30856470-31070335 GCF_000003815.2 Branchiostoma floridae | reverse complement strand
TAATTCTAGCTAAACAAAAGTGTATTATGAGCCACCGAAAGCCTGCTATGGAGGCTAACTGTTTATATATTTTCCTTTATTACATCGTACAGCTGTACATCAGTACCTGTTAGAACTGAAACCTAAATGAAATTGACCCACCCGGGTTATACAGTAAAGTCCCTTAATGAATTTAGGCAAACCTTTGATTGCAAAACATATCTGTTTCCACATTTCTAGTATCGTAAAGAAGCGAGATGAAGTCGAATTCAATTAGTATACTAGTCGAATATGATCTTTGTGTTGGTTGACATTGTAAATATTCTATGTATTTTTCAACTATCATTTTGTTGTTTCACTTAACCCAGTGTTTATAAATGTACAATAAAGATCTTAATTTATTCATTCATTAATATCATTAATTTACAAAGTAACCTGATGTTTGTTGCCACAGGCAGAAGTACATGGCTGGGGTGTACCTTCTCGGGGTTGGTGCTGGGGCCATCCCTGCGCACTCAACAGGTACGTACATAGCAAGATATTGAATTCGTTTTTGCTTTCAAATTTGATAACGGTACATTTGCATGATATGGACTCTTTGTTGCATGTTTGGCCCTATGAAATCACAAGTTAGTGTAACTAACTGTAAGCTGATGCTGAATGTAACGATAGTTACTAACCCTAAATGGTCACTGCAAGATTTTCAATTCATTTATGCTGTGATAAAAAGTGCATTTTCATGACATGGACTCTTTGTTACATGCCCCCCCCCCCCATAAAGTCACGAGTGAGTGTAAGACCCCCTTTCCATTTCACGGCGATCGCGCTGCGCTCTCACTGCGACCTCAAAAGGATATGGGTAACCTTCTCTTTCACCCTGGGTATATCATACAAAACGTAAAAGTGTGACTGAGAAATTAACAAAACAAAGAAAGTGTAAAAAGATTTGTTTCTTTTTTGTACAATTCGTTGAGCGATCTGTCAAATTTGAGGTCGCAGAGAGAGCGCGGCGAGAACGCCGTCCTAGCGGAAAGGGGGTATAAGCTGTTGCTGACTGTAACCATAGATACCGACCCTCAAGACGAAGATGGGACGGGGTGGAGGTGAAATTTAATAGATTATTACCTCTACGTTTTCTGTAAGAACGATCCTGTTTTGCAAAAATGTTGATTTTTGTCTCTCCAGCCAATCTCGACACTGCCTGCCTCTATCGGGACGAACCTGTGCTTCACCCGTTTGCCTTCAGAGTCCACGCTCACAAGCTAGGTAAGTGTTGTAACGGTTTCTTAAATTTGGAATAGGGTGGAAACATAAGCCCAAATTATTGCAGATTTACTTGTCTTTTACATTGCCTATAGAGGTACTATTTTCATATCATAGAAAGATTTCAGCACTTTGAATCTATCACTAGTAGTGAAAAATCAATTCTTTCTCGCGTAAATTGACCCGCTTAGTACTATAGTGTAAACAATCCCATCCAATCCAACCTATATAGTCAATATCACCAAGAGATGAGAGAAGCAAAATTTGGCGCATGTACGGGTAATTTTAAAGCCCATGTTTTAGGTTAGTGTTAGAGGTCCATTAGTAACTGTACTTTTGTAATTATATTTCAGCCATACCATATATGGTATGGTGAAATATATTGTATTCGTAATGTTTCTTTCTTTCTTTCTTTCTCCTGTCAAATCTTCAAAGCGATTCATCTCCGTCGTTCCGTGACCAAATGACCTGAAATTTAGCACAAAGGTAGAGTGGGTCAATACCAAGGTGTGTTTTTCTGATTTTATTCATATCTGCCTCTAAAATGATTTTATTGAAGTTTAAAGGTCATGTTTTGACCAAAACTGTATATTGTGGCCCCCTGTTCCCTTGAATTACAATGGAATGACCTTAGATTTGGTGTAGATAGGCATTAGATAGTTGGTAAAATGATCCAAGTAAAATTTTTGGTATAAACCAATTTCAAATTATTAATTTCTGCACTTTTCTGAGGGGAAATTGGTTTTCTTTCGGTCTTCTCCCGTGAACTCCAGTGACCCCAGAGCCCACACGTGCCAGGTGCCAGCGGTCTGGGGAGAGCGAGAGTTAATTACTTTGTGGACGCCAGCCAATCAGCGACGAGAAAGGCGAATGCTAGTTAATATTCATAAGCGGGGCCTTGCAATCCCGTATATACACAAACAGATGCACATTACAACAGCCTTACAGTTGCCATATGGTGCCCTGTGCCCGGTTTGAAATTGTAGTTTGCGAGGATTTGGAGTTCAGACAGGGTCATTTGAGCGGTAGCGGACGGTACGCGTGCATTGAACGTTAGTGGCGATGACTTTACCAACATTCCGCATGGCACTATCAATCATTTTCGGCAGATTTGGACAGGGAAAATTGGACAGTTTGCGTTTAGTTTTGATACGTAAGTTTGACAGTGGCGAGAATGGATGTATTTTTCCCGAACAAATGTAGGTACTTCTAGTATTGTTGTTGTTCTTTTTTGACGTAAACTTTGTACATTAAAATTGTAAGTAACTTTAAACTGCCAGAGTTTGAGCCCAATAAAACACTCTCAGTACCAGAGTATCACCACTGACCTCCGAAAAGAAACCCACGAACAAGGTAGAAACACCTATCCTCCAGGTCTCGCACGCTACGAGCAGGAAATTATAACACTCAGACAAGATTACGTCCGATGGCTCAGCGGATTGCATACAAAGTAAAACAATTTAACAGTGGTATGCAGGGGCATATACTTAACAAAGAATTCGAAGGAAAATGAAATAACGTTACACAGATAAAGCCAAATCAAATTAACTTGTTGGTCCTGGGATTTTTCAGAAAAGAAATGAAGCGACAGAGTGGTAAAATTCTTGTAAAAATTCGAGACGTCTCCGTTTATAATGGCTCATACAAAACAAGAAGAAGATTGAAGTTTTTAGCTTGAAAAAAACAACAACACTCCTACTACACAGTACCTGCACCTGCTTGACAATTATCAAAATGTATGCCCTATAGCTACTTGCTTAAAAAAAAGTTCACTGCAATGATAAACGTACCCACATCACAAGGAGATTATTACGGTATTTAGACCTAGTTATCGAAGTGGAAATTGTTGAATGGCGTCATGTAATTTCATGATGAAAATCTTAATGGAAGATGCGTTTTTTTTCACTCTCGGAAAAATAGGAGCTGCCGCAATTCTAAAAACCAATCAGTTATGCATAGGCGCTCCTGTGGAAGATTATATTCTTCCATATGGGCCCGGGGCATATTGGGCAAGCTCTGTTTTGACCTGGAATCAATTCACAATATTAGTTCTCTTTTGGGGATAACTTACAGTTAAAATATTGCATTTTTGCGCAGGGGTGACTTGTAACAGTCCAATGTTGCGTGGGAATGGGTATGGCTGAAATATGCTGTATTTGCACCCAAGCAAATGTCGGCCTTTCTAGTTATTTTTGTATCCGTATGCCTGTACTCATTCCAATTGTACATACCTACATACAATTTGCAGATGTAAGATTGCATTGTGTATTCGCAAAGTGTACTTTAAAAAATAACAGTACAGCTGTTCATTTGCAATACAGCTGACCGTCGCTTTGACTTTTTTTGAAACCTTGTGCTAATTCTGGTTGACTACGTCAGGTGCGGTGGTGTCAGGATACCGTGTACGACAGGACAAGTGGACTCTGATTGGCAAGAAAAGCCCGCAGCGACCACAGGTTAGGTCCTGTTTTTTTATTGAACAATTCCGTGTTCGCCACGGCACTTAATTCTATACTGTGATCTATGTGTTATATATTCATGCACCGCGTACATATATAGCAAGGCGTCATAACAGAAGTTTCATGTTAAAGTAAGGATTGACTGATCAATTCCATACAGACAGTTATACAGAAAACTATGGAACACATGGTCTTTCAGGAGTTTCACATGGCTCCAATTTGCACCAGTATGCGTTTTAGGGGTTCGGCAAGAAATGGAGGATGCTGCCAAGTTAGACTATAGATTGAATATGACAGATATACTATTCCTGTAGACAAACTCCTGTATGATAGAGGTAAGATTGTGATTTTTAGTTCTGGGTGAAAACATAAATTAATGATACCTAATAAACCTTAAGATTTTATATACATTCAATCTACCCAAAGTTAAAATATGATAATCGTTGTGAATTTTATATTCTTTATTTATGTTGACAAGTTGATGATAGTGATATTGAAAGTCGTCACAAATGATGTGTGGCGAAATGAATTTTCCGTTGAAGCCAAATGAACTGAGATGTAGCAAAATGACTTGTAACGAACTGAAAATGTATCAGTCATCCGTAACCGCCTCTATTCCTGCTACTTACAGTCGTATCGTTTTGCCCTACCAGATGTTCTACCCTGTGAGCGACAAGACACTGACCATCAAAAATGGAGACATACTGGTAGGTTGATGAGAGACATGTTATTCTTTGCCACAGTTCGTACTGATTAGTACACACACCCCATCTATGTTCTGTACTAGCTTTTTGTCAACATGGTCACATATCATTTATCTATCTATTAAGATTCACAGCATGAGATTTGAGAGGTGTGGGCAACAGGATGAGTACATCATTTACAAGTCCCGCACCTCCACCGTACAGTTAAACAAGCTATAAGAATAGCGGAAATACGGTACATTCAATTATGCAAGTCAAATCACAGAATAACGGTGGAAAAGAAAAGAAATGCGTCACGTTGCAATTTCGCTTCATTGCCATCCACATTGCTCCATTGGCATCATCATCAGTGCCTCAGAAGAGAATTTTAAGGAGATCACATGGAGGTATTTACATTTGCAATGTCAAGACTAGAAAGGCAACATTTTTGAAAAAAAATGCAGAATGTGGGAGAAGGGAAAAGAAAGCAAAAATCGGAAGAAAAGAAGCATCAAGAAAGGCAACATTTTCGCGAAAATGCAGCAAAAAAAAAAAATTAAAAAATATTATCTATCCACGGATTCGATCCCGGAGCGTTGGTTTCCCACGCGTGAATAATACCACTAAGCTAGTGCTACAACATGTTCCTGTAGCACGTTTTAACAGATATACAAATGTATTGCGTAGCTTGAACACGTCCGTTCACCGTTGAATTTGCAAGATTCCAAGGTCCAATTTTCTGAAGATAATGTTTTTGTGTGAAAATTTATCAGTCTCGTTCATTCCATGGGCGGCAACATCTTCCTTGAGCGCCTGTTTGGTCGTCTCAGCTGCTATAGTATTATCAAACTGCATGCCGAATGCCATTTTGTGTTCTGTGCGTTGATTGGTTCACCTCTGCGTACACCCGAGACAGTCCGCTACTTTATTCCAATCAAAAAGCTGGAAACGCAGAGTATATGTTTACAGCTTCCATTTTTTCTGAGTTCCGATTGGCTATTATTAAACTCGATGCCGATTGTGTTCTGTGTGTTGATAGGTTCACCTCTGACGTAAAACCGAGAAAGTGAGACTGTAAGCCAATCAAAAAGCTTGAAACGTGGAGTACATGTTTACAGCTTCCATTTTTTCTGATTTCCGGGTGGAATATGCAAATATCTGAGGAAAAACTAAATGTGTTGCTTCGCCCACATAAAAAACGGAACCTGGTACATAAGAAGGAAATGAAGATGAGAGTTGGATCTTGGTAAGTTTGAGTGTTTTATGAGTGTTTTTCACTTTACCACAGGCTGCAAGATGCTCGTACAAGAGTGACCTGGACCATACAGTGCGCATCGGGTAAGTTATCCAATGTGAACCATTCAGAAAAAGAGAGGGAGGGGTGAGACGTGAGACAGACAGACAGACAGACAGATAGACAGACAGCTGAAAGTAATGTAGTAGAAATTTACAACATCAGAAAAAACATCTGAAACATTAGAAAGACTAAAAATCAAGTTTTAAGACACAGAATTTTAAACATTCAGAAGAATAAAAATGTTAAAAATCTTAAATTTCTTAAAGAAAGGAGTACAAAAAAATGAAAATTAAAGATTGAAAATACTAAAGTCATAGACTAAAGATCTAAAGATTGATATTACTAGTAATTTTTGATTAAGATGCAAATGAAAAAAAAATGTTGTCTCCCCCGCAGGGCGACCGGTTCTGATGAGATGTGTAACTTCTACATCATGTACTACACCACCAGCCGCCGGCCCCTGGAACAGAACATGTGCTTCCGCGCAGGCTTCCACTGGGAGGGCGCCTTACAAAACATCCCCGAGGAGGCAGACTACCCGTGAAGGTTTCATTGAAAGGTCCTAGCGTTTGTATCGGTCTACATGTGCATCGATACAGAAGGACTCAACTTAAGATACCCGTGATTGAGATGTCTACTAAATCCATTCTCTGATTCCATACCTTTAGTTAAACCCTGTCACACATAACCAGCTCTTCCCGACCATGGTAGGGAGTTGGCCGTTGAGGATTTGCATTAGTCTTTAGTTATTATAGTATGCACCAACCTATTTGTATAGATTATAAAACATCAAATTTGGGAGAGGCACATTCTACTTTGATGCCTTCAGGAGCTATCCGGGGCTAGAATTATCAATATACTGGGTTCCAGAGTAATCCCAAACCAGCACCGACCTTGGTTTGCAAGTGGTCGAGAGAAGGTCGTGAATATGTGACAGGGCTTGACAGGAAAACTTGACTCTTTCCGTAACTGTATGTTGTGTTAAGTGACGTTCCTTTCTCCGCTATATGAAACGTTCGCCATAAGTGCCATAGTCTTCAAGTTTACGTTAGCTTTGTATTGTTCTTTACATGATGATTTGGCCGCCGTAATTTGCACTTTGGTATCCAGTCGGCGTCCATACTTTTGTTTTTGCATTCGTTAAACGTGCCAAACGAAGTTTAACCTTCTTTCAAGTATTTTGGCCACGCCAAGAGAAGCCTATAATTGTCATAATTGTTGTATTCGTAATGCCCAAGTTTCATATCCATGGGTGCTTCTGTTCATTGAAGTTTTCTGAGGTGAAAGCCAGATTTTAAGGTGTCAAGTCTTCTTTTGTTCCACCAATAGTACAGTCTGTGAAGTTGAAACAGATACGATTACATTCCAGTGAGAAAGATTTGGTCACAAATTTAGACCAGCTTTCGGATTATGGACATGTCAGTGTTTTTCGTAATTGCTTGTCAAGGAGTTTATAAAGGTTTCTAGGATGAAGCTCTGACAATGCTTCTGGCTGGAAATTCAATCATTGTAATTATAACTGGATGGTACACAGAGCACTTCTTGTACGTGCACGGGCACAGTTGAATGTACAGAATTTAGATTGATAGATAATAAAATAAGACTACATATTCAGGAGAGATATCACCCGAGAAGGCTATCTATTTATCTATATCATGGAAAGAAAATGTTAGATGTTAATTGTTTGGATTGTGAGAAAGTATCTAGGGCTACCGGCACGTTTATACAAACGGAATTACCTTGAGCACCGTCACAATACTTAACACTGTTTTTTCAAAGAAATGTTGATTATCAGATGGTGTTTCCAATAGAAACAAAATAAACGGGACCAAACGAAGAGTCGTGGGAGACGCTCAAGGGATAAACAATGATTATTTCCCTAAAATGGAAGAATCCAAAGCTAAAGCTACGAATATAACGTTGTTCTTCATGAAAGGTTACGGCAGGTCCGACCATGAATCCACTACTTCTTTACCTGTACATTTGATCACAGTTTGCCAGGGCAAAATGTGTCTAAAAGTTTTAACCATGCTCTTATTCAACGCAATTTTCTAGCCTGTGGCGACACTTTCTGCTACATAAAACTTGCCATGTGCACTCTATCCTGCACCATAGCCTAACTAAGAACAGGACCGCCTGCGCACTGTACTACGATCCGTACGGAGGTAACATTTCTCGATTTACGAAGATGCGTCAGGCATGTGATGTGAAACGGGAGTGATGTTTTCTCTTTAGTTGGAGAGAAATGAGACAGGTATGAGTTGCAAAACCGCCTTCTTTAGCCAAAGTAGGATATAGACAGGATGTCTGGCAACCGTTGGCAATGTGTGATTCCAAGGAAAATATGGTTTGGAAGAAATGAGATAGATATCAGTTGAGGAACTTGAGCCAGGAAAAAAATCTGCAGACTTTTTTTCGGCAAAGTGGGATGGAGACGGGGCGTCTGACAGCCCTTCTGAACCAAATAAACAAGTTATTCGTCGTACATAAGATTTATCCCTATTACAGTTTTCAGATGACAGCGCTAGCGTCTCACAAAGGGTACGTTTTGACCACTATTTTCTCTGTAACATCGCAATTTATCACCTATTCACATGTCCAGCCATCTTCCTTCCTCAATAACCACCCCTCAACAACCAATTGATATCCGTGTTCTTTCGCCCACATCCGCCCTATCAGTCTTGAACCATTATTCTACACAGAAAACCCTCCTCGCAGTACAGGCGTACATATAAAAGTACGGTACACGTTGCATGATGGAACCCATTGTACAGTGTAAGTGTGGGTCTGACTCAACCTGATGGTGCTTCTTTATTCCAGAGTGGTTCAATAGTTCGTTTTTGAGTGAGATCTACTGCGCTAATTGCTGTCCTCGTGTGTTCCATGTTGTATTGTTGTATGCAGAACGAGGGGAAATGGTGTATGCTCACCGAGATATTTCACTTGGACAATCTTTACTTTGAACTTTATATATTCAAGAATATGAAGACGAATCATTCTGAAATAAAAGTCTGTTATTCGTTTGATGTGCTGTATGTTTGAATGTCTTTAGGATACGTGTGCTGTAGAAACGATATCAAGAGGCTCCGCCAAAGTTGTCTCCATCGTCTGTCGCGGGAAAATTTGTCAAACGCTTATCAGACAGGGCAATTCCTTTGGTAAATGATTCATTCTATTGTGGCCCATTTGGGTCCATGTTTTTCTATTCAATCAGCACCATGATTACAATTCACATTTAACGGGGGCCGCCCTAAGATGCTACGCTTTTTTACGCGCTCGAACTCACGGCGCTCCATCACTAGTTGCCACAAAGAGTGGTCAAGTTTTGATCAATGAATTTTTAACACATTCATCTAAAGACCATTCTTGGATAAGAAATGCATTCATACGGTTCATGAATCTTTCACCCTCCGCGTTACAACTGGCAAACGCTGTGGACGTTATCGTGAATATAACTTCCAATGTTGAACTGCGTTAGATAGTGCGCCCTAACTTGTCACGCTTTTGTAATTTGCTCTCTTAGGAAGCTGGTGACCAATTTAGATAAACATAAATAAAAGTCTGATTCTATGATATATTAGCTTTCTTTTGACAGTAGAATTGTGATTGTGTGTGCTTCTTGTCTCCCGCGATCAGGGCTGAATCTATCACAATCCAGTTCGTGTTTTCATGGGAAATGGGCGAAATGCACTGAATGCGGCGGCCCGACTAAATAAATCATTACGAAAAACGTCAACGCCAAAAAAAAAATGTGTATACGTATTGGAAAACATATTCAACACCACTGTGAAGTTTCATTTTTATAGACGGCACGGATCATTTGTTAGAGTAACAAATCTTTAGGGCGTTCGCTCGCCTGCCACCTTCGGGGCCACACTCCCTGGTGAAAACAACGGCGGTGATGCCTGTTTTTTCTATGGCCGGTCTTCTACTCAACAAACATTTGAAGACCAATATTTGTAGCGTTTTGTGAAGCTTTATTTCTTATGTGTATGGCAGTTGTGTGGCTGTTTTGTACAGGTTGCATATTTAGGGACACGAGCCACCAATACTTCCAAAGCCAATAAATCGAGAAAAGATGTCCTTGCTCAAAACACTGCCTTAAAATGTTAAATAACAACATATAAATCCTATAGATGATAAGGCTCGGCAGGTAATTGCTTTTGTCTTTCGTATAAAGATAACCATATATTTCATGACACGCTGTTATCAATAACAACACCTTCCGATTCCGACAAGGTAGATTTATTAGTTCCGGATTGCCCCCTGGCGCGCACACAAAGTACTGCATCATTCATCGCACTGCATACTAAAGTATAATGATGCATGGCGTGATCGTCAGCTGCTGTGATAATATCTAGTCAGCTTTCCTTGTCGGGAATACTTGAGAAATGTGACTCCCCGTGATAGTAATCTTTGAAACACTACTGAATTGTCTGTTCTTATGTAGAAAACTGCACAGTTATTTGTTCATTTAATTTTTCAACAAAATTAATCACTATTAAGCCTTTCTTTATCTCAGTAACATGAGTGAAATTGTCTTCACAATTGTCTTCGTATGTTTGTCGAGAATATCCAAAATGTATACCCTAACATACATTTTCATTTAGCTGCATCTCCTTCTGTTGAGTCACATGTATTTTTCCTGATACAGATTGTTGATGTCAAATACTTTCCCACAGATGTCTGGCAAACCTGCATTTTCATATTTTGTCACCTTTTCTACAAGTTACTTTGTGGCCCTTTCACAGATTTTTAGTCAGAATATTTACCAATTGTTGCCTCGCATTTTTTTAAATACCCAGAACGAGCAATGCGTATGCGGACATCCCCTTACTTGAAACTCAACTCTGGAAATAATAGAAAAGCCAGGAAAGTATATGTTTGCCGCATTATTCAATTTTTCTATATATATATTGCACACAAGCCCCTCCATGCAATGGGATCACACGTACGTAGCAGCACGAAAGCCAAGCGCCAGAAATTGTAAACAATGCATTACATTAGGCCTCATGTTTGACGTGCGAAACAGACAAAAGTTATGGCCCCTTTCTACGGCATTCCAACATTAATCGAAACATTCGTATCTCATTCGATGGAGAACAAAAACGGCAAGCCACTTCAAATCCTATCAGAATGTGACCAAAAGAATATCTGGAATGCAGTGAGAATTTCTAGAATACATTACGAATTCCCAGGAGTAGAAAAGAATTTTCAATCTGACGGCATTTTGGCTCATTCCTTCTCGTGTGAATGGGATCTAAGGTCCATTTGGAATTCTCACCCTAATGTGGCACGAATTCTGCAAATACTTCATTCCGGCTGGTTCTGCTTGATTCCTGCTAATTCGGTTTCAATGTGTAAAGGACCAATTATCAATTTTAAGCGTCTGTACACATATTAGCTGCATCTGAACATTATTTACACATCACATTACATCAATTTAAACTCTATCCATTAGCGTTATTGAGGTCCATTAGATCTAGCTCCTCCTTTTTTTGAGAAGAGGCAGGCTGTTTCCTCCTCCTTCTCATCATGATAACAACGGCGCATGCCCCACCTACTGCAACAGCACCGCCCCCAGCGGCGCCAGCAATTATTACAATCTGGGGAGAAGATTCTCCTTCGTCTTCTTTCGGAGGTGACGTGGTGGGCACTGGCTTCGGTTTTGTTGTGGAGGCTGTGACTGGCTTTTGGTTCGGGTTTGTTGTTGTGACGACAACAGAGTTCGTCTTTTCCAGGGTAGGTTTCGCTGTTGTAGTCATAGGTTTCGACACGACAGGATTCTTGGTTGTGTGTTGCTCTGTCGGTTTCAAGTAGGCGGGTTCCGTCGAAGCAGTGTCAGGTGTCGTTTCAGGAACCGTAGTTGTGAATTCCGTCGTCCGTATCATATCTGTTGTTTCCGTTACTGTGGTTTCAGCATCGTCTGACGTGGATTCGGTAGTCAGTACAATGTCTGTTGTTTTCGGTGGCATGCTTTCAGGTTCGGTTGGTGCGAATTCTGTCGTCTGTATCATATCTATTGTTTCTGGTAGCGTGGTTTCAGGATCGGTTGGCATGGATTCGGTAGTCAGCACTATGTCTGTTGTTTCCGGTGGCGTGGATTCTGCAGTCGGTACCAAGTCCGTGGTTTCTGGTGGTGTGGTTTCAGGATCGGTTGGCGTGGATTCCGTCGTTGATGTCATGTCTGTTGTATCCGGTGGCGTGGTTTCAGGATCGGTTGGCATGGATTCGGTAGTCAGCACTATGTCTGTTGTTTCCGGTGGCGTGGATTCTGCAGTCGGTACCAAGTCCGTGGTTTCTGGTGGTGTGGTTTCAGGTTCGGTTGGCGTGGATTCCGTCGTTGCTGTCATATCTGTTGTTTCCGGTGGCGTGGTTTCAGGATCGGTTGGCGTGAATTCTGTAGTCAGTACCATGTCTGTTGTTTCCGATGGCGTGTTTTCAGCTACCGTTGACACTAAGTCTGTGGTTGATATCATGGATGTCGTTTCCAATCCCGTTGTCGTGATTTCTGTAGTCGTTGTCATGTCAGTTGTCTCGAGCAGCGTTGTTTCTGGCACAGTTGTTGTGGGCTCTTCAGTCGTCATGAGAGTTGTCGTGGGCTCTGTAGTCGTTGTCATGACAGTTGTTTCTGTTAGCGTAGTTTCCGGTAGTGTTATTTCCGGTAGCGTTGTTTCCGGTACGGTTGTAGTGGGCTCTGTAGTAGTTGTCATGACAGTTGTTTCCGGCAGCGTAGATTCCGGTAGCGTTATTTCCGGTAGCGTTGTTTCCGGCGCGGTTGTAGTAGTTGTTGCTGTGACAGTAGTTTCTGGTAGCGTTGTTTCCGGTATGGCTGTTGTGGGCTCTGTTGTAGTTGTCACGACAGTAGTTTCCGGTGCGGTTGTAGTGGGTTCTGTAGTCGTCATGTCAGTTGTCTCCGGCGCGGTTGTAGTGGGCTCTGTAGTAGTTGTCACGACAGTTGTATCCGGTAGCGTTGTTTCCGGTACAGTTGAAGTGGGCTCTGTAGTAGTCAGTACAGTAGTTTCTGGTAGCGTTGTTTCTGGTATAGTTGTAGTGGGCTCTGTAGTAGTCAGTACAGTAGTTCCTGGTAGCGTTGTTTCCGGTACAGTTGTAGTGGGCTCTGTAGTAGTCAGTACAGTAGTTTCTGGTAGCGTTGTTTCCGGCACTGTTGTGGTGAGCTCTGTAGTCGTTGTCACGACAGTTGTCGTGGGCTCGCTAGTCGTTATGACAGTTGTTGTGGGCTCTGTAGTCGTTGCCATACCAGTAGTTCCTGGTAGCGTTGTTTCCGGTACCGTTGTAGTGGGCTCTGTAGTCGTTGTCACGACAGTTGTCGTGGGCTCGCTAGTCGTTATGACAGATGTTGTGGGCTCTGTAGTCGTTGCCATGACAGTTGTTTCCGGTGGAAGCGTCGTTTCCGGGACGGTTGTTGTGGGCTCTGTAGTCGTCGTCGAGACAGTTGTAGTGGGCTCTACAGTCGACGCCATGACAGTTGTTTCCGGTAGCGTTGTGGAGGCCACCTCTGTAGTTGTGATGGTTGTAGCGAGGATTTCTGGGGAGAGAAACCAAGATTATGAGTAGTTTAGTTGAATTGACAAGTTTATAGGTCCCATATAAACTCTTTGGCCTAAGCAAAGTTGCGCAGCACAAGACACAATTTCCGGGAATGGCCAATTTCAACGAAATAGGAACTTAACACCACGAAAACGCATGTTACGTTGGCGTGAGATTACTCCGTGTCTGATCAGCCTGACACGCTGTAAGCACCTTCTATATATAGCTCGTGCCCCTGGTTGCAGGTGAAATGTAAGAACATTGATGTATATCCCCCAGACTATATTGATTATCATCATCATCTTCGGTAATGCTTAGCCCATAAGGTGGATTTCCAGCAGCTGTGGAATGACCAATATTAGTGCATGTGTAGACAAAGGGTAGTAACGGGAAAGGACGTGGACATGTGCAACACAGGACAAGTGTAATTTAGTGATGTTACAACACACACATTAACATTATGTACAATGGACGGGGGCAGCTCAGTGCAGCAAAGCCCGTCCCAGCTCAGTTTGAACTAGGAGAGGGACTCCGCCTCCGCCAAACCAGACTCAAATTCATTCACTCTTTGTTGATGGTCCGAGGGATCCCCGGGAAGACTAACAAGAGCCTGTAGTAGTTGGTCTGGTCTTAAACGCGATGGTCTGCAGCCTGAGAGCATGATTAGTGCGGCGGGAGCACCGAGCTGCTGGGACGAGACTAGAGGTGTGGGGGACGGAGATGGTGTTGTGCTGGATTTTATTGATAAAAAAGAGAGTGCACTATTCACCGATGCTGTACTTGGCCTTAAAGCCTACACGTTGCTCGCTCCAGTCCGTATGGAACTGAACTATCATGACGTTGCCGACCGTCCGTAGAGTCGGAGGATGGGTGGTTCCACAGAATGTGCCCAAGACGGAAGAAGCACTCAATTGTCCGTCGAAGACTCGTACATAATCGTACTGGCAACTGAATAATCCAGGCACAAGTAACAGAAGTGACTCGTTAATTCAGTCAAATGCTTTCTATGTGTACATGGATGGAATCTTTTGAATGTTGGTATTGATCAAGTTGTTGGCACACAAAGTCATTGTTACGTACTTAGGACCGGGTGAATGATGGATATCTCACGTGGCACACACACCTGTATCCTTCATAGTACTCGATGTCAAACGTCTCCACAAACTCCAACTGAATGGCCGAGGGTGCAGTGATTGTCCAATAACAGTCGGCGTTATTTGGGTAGTTGTGAGGGTACTTGGGTGACATGATGTACCCTTCTGTTACTGTGTTTGTGAGAGTCACGTTCTCGCCATTAAGGCAAGCTGTAACTGGCGCACAAATAAACAAAAGTGAGACTTAACCCTGTGACAAATGAAAGCCTGTCAGTTGAACAGAACCATAAATCTTCAACATCCTTACAACATTACAGCCATTTGATTAACCCGGACACAGTCCGATCCTGTAATCTATATTGGCTAATATACAGTAAAACAGGAGCAGCAAAAAATAATTAATGCCCCCCCCCCGAAAAAACCATCAGGTTGAGCGATATTGGAGCTTTCTTTTACACAACTGTCTCAACTGCCTACCAAAATCTCGTCAATAAACTGTTGCAAATGGTCTCTTATTTTGAGAGAGAGAGGCTTTGACAGGCTTTTTTTCGATTTTTCATTCTTTTGACGGTCCTCTAAATGCATGTTCAAAACAGCTGCCCTAATACTTTGAATTGTCTTACGTATGCATGATGGAACAGCATCACTCCATGCTTGGTCAGCTTGGCACGTCACGCTTGAGGCTCCATCTAGCTCGTAGCCCTGGTTACAGGTGAACGTGACCTGGTCGCCCTGGTAGTGGTTCGGTCCGGTAGGACTCAGCGCTCCGTTAATTGGGGCCGACGGCGTGGTGCACCGTAAAGCTAAAAAGGGGTAAATGTTTGGAATGCAAAGTTGCATTTGTAAAGGGTGTAAGATTGGAATATCATTACACAGCACGTTTTAATTACCATGGTACCAGATAAAAGCCTGTTTGATACAAATAGAATTTCGTAGGCTATCACAAAATACCGAACCAGAACTGCCGCTAGTCAGCGCAGGTATAACATGAATCAAGTACCTATGCTATACTCTGCTTTGAACCCTGCATGTTGCACACTGCCGTCTGTGCGGAGCTGAACTGTCATGACGTTGCCAACCGACCGCACCGTCGGGGGAAGTTCGGTTCCACAGAATGTGTCCAAGACGGGAGAAGTAGTAAATTGTCCATCGAAGACTCGGACATAATCGAACTGGCAACTGAATATTTCAAACAGAAGGTAAAGTTTGTGACTCGTACATAGATAAACATTAAAATTGATCCAGTTATTACCAGAGAATTCATATTGCGCAAATTCGTTTGATTCGTTTGCGCAAATTGTTTAGTACACAAATCACGGAGCATCAGATAATCAATACAACGGGATCGTTCTCTTTCTGATGTTGGGGATGAAATACATGAAATATTGATACAAGAGGAATGTGTGATTCACATACTTAGGACCATCTTCAATGGCAAACGTCTCCACAAACTCCAGCCGGATGGCCGAGGGAGCAGTGATTGTCCAATAACAGTTGGCGTCGTTTGGGTAGTTGCCAGGGTAGTTGGGTGACACGATGTATCCCTCTGTTACAGAGTCTGTGAGAGCCAAGCTCTCACCGTGAACACAGGCTGTAACTGAAGCACAAGTAAATAGATGATACCATTATTACACTTAATGTAGGAGTCGCAACTATGAAAATCTGTCATTGTATGTCTTTAACGCCCGTTCAGCTTTACAACCATTTGATTTGACCGTGTTAATCTCAACTCAAGCATACTTGTCTTTATACAGTTTACATTCGACCATCTTTTGAATGAACGTTTATCTCCTGATACTTTAACTGTCCTACCTGTGCATGTTGGGACTGCATCACTCCATGTCTGGTCAACCTGACACGTCAAAATGGAGGCTCCGACTAGCTCGTACCCCAGGTCACAGGTGAACTGTACCGCATCCTGATATGAGGTGGAGCCGGCTGAGCTCAATGCTCCATTTGCTGGGGCTGTCAATGGTTGGCACTGTACGGCTGGAATAAATCAGTCAATTTGCAATCAAACCAAATTGCACGGCAACACATTTTATTATTTACTTGTTACGTGACGGTATATGGCTATGGACTATCAAAAACAGGCAATTAGTTCAATTCTTGCGACCGTCCACTAATTTTGTACAAAGAACATGTGTTCCCATATCATATTGTACACATGGTTTACAAACTCTTACGTGTGCATGTTGGAACAGCATCACTCCACGTCTGGTCAGCCTGGCACGTCACACTGGAGGCTCCGACTAGCTCGTATCCCAGGTCACAAGTAAACTGTATCACGCCCTGATATGAGGTGGAGCCGGCTGAGCTCAATGCTCCATTTGCTGGAGCTGTCAATGGCTGACACTGTACGGCTGGAATAAATAAATATCAAATAAATGGCAGACACTTAAATGCACGGCTGTAATAAATACATGAATGACACACATTTATTATTCGCTTACTACTTGGTGGAATATGGTCAAAGGCTATTGCAAACAAGCAATTAGGTCAATTCTTGTGACCGTCCGTTAGATAACGTATGTGCAAAGAACATGTGCTCCTAAACCATATTGTATAACTCTTACGTGTGCATGTTGGGACAGCATCACTCCATGTTTGGTTAGACAGGCAGGTCAAATCAGAGGCACCGGTCAGTTCGTAACCATGGTTACAGGTGAACGTTACTACGTCCGGGAAGTAATGCGGTCCGGTAGAACTCAGTTCTCCGTTGGTTGGGGCCGTCAGCGTGGAGAGACACGGAATAGCTTAAAGAAAAATCAGGGAGCAATGTTAACATTCACATAGTTATCATACTCCATTTAATTCTTTATAGCTACAGTTTATTCTAACTGCATCTAGGATCTAAAAGGCAACTCCATGCTAAAAACAAAGTGTGCAATACTTACCGATGCTGTATTTGGCCCTGAAACCTGTATACTGCCTATCGCTGTCTGTGTGGAACTGAACTTTCATGACGTTGCCGACTGTCCGCACGATTGGAGGAACAGGAAGGGAAGTTCCACAGAATGTGCCAAGGACAAAGGAAGGGCTGATTCGTCCATCGAAGACTTTGACATAATCGTAGCAAGGCAAGCTAGTAGACACAGGGTACACTTTGTGATGAAGGCTAGACACCGTGATATAATTATAAAAGACATGAACTGGATAATGCTCTAAAGAGTAAAATGTTTCAGGTAGAGTCCACTATCTTTCATTACTTACTTAGAGTAAGTCTGAAAACAGTGTACCCGTGTATAAATCGTTTGTAAATTGGTGTATAAAAGATTCTGTATTGATGTACAAAATTTTCAATTAAAAAATGTATTCTAGATTATCAGGGAAGGTTAGATTAGTGATTGTGACTACTGCGGATGACGCACATACCCCTCATAGAACTCAATTTCAAACGTCTCCACAAACTCCAGCTGGATGACTGATGGTGCAGTGATTGTCCATAAACAGTCGGCGTTACTCGGGTAGTTGCCATCAGGGTAGTTGGGTGAAAAGATGTACCCTTCTGTTACTGAGTCTGTGAGAGCCAAGTTCTCGCCGTGAAGACAAGCTGAATCTGAAACATATATAAATAGTTATAGCCTTTAGTTAGGGGTCACAAATAAAACCCGACCAGTTGAATGAAAAAGAATGATACATTTTCAACGCACATGCAGCACTACTGTCAACTGATATTTCCCGGCTAACTTTCATACAGACCCCCGGTTGTTTTTCTTAGCTGCTGTAGTGTACCCCTCTCTTATGAACGATAAAAACGATCTATCTATCCAATACGTAGCACTACACATACTTCTGGAACCCAAATATCATCCGAACCCATTTTTTGTTATCATCAGCAACCAATAGGCAAGTTTAAGATTCCAAGTGAGCAGTGTGATGCGTTGTGGGCAATATGTCTAAGTTGAAGACCCCCGCCAATACATAAATAATGGCTATGGGCCTTCAACTTTGACATATTACCTACGATGCTACGGTAAAGCAGACATTATGTAACCTATTCAATATATCCCATTCACCTCAAACGATAACGAGTCTATTTAATCGTAACGAACTTATTTCATTGTATACGACTAAAAGGTTGATTGATTGTCATACTTTTGACCACCTTCTATATGTGTGTTATGGTACTGTGAACTGTCTTACGTGAGCATGTTGGAACAGCATTGCTCCATGTGCCGTCAGCTTGGCACGTCAAAGTGAAGCCTCCGACTGGCTCATACCCCTGGTTACAGGTGACCGTGACCACGTCAGGGTGGTAGTGCGGTCCGACAGAACTCAGCGCTCCGTTTGCTGGGGCCGTCAGGGCAGGACATGGTATAGCTGGAACAAGGAAACAATGCTGTTGAGGAAAATCCTTTTTTTATATTTTCATTAGACCATGTTGGGTTAGACATATATACTTTTTTTACTTCTAATGTCAATAAACAACAAATAAAACAAACAAGTAGTATGTTTGCAAAATGTTTGCAAAGTGTTTCAAAATAAGAAAAAGACGTTCACGCAAGGACGGTTACAATGGGTAAATGGGCTAAGACAGGTGTGTCAAGACTTGCTGTGAGCATAGGCACTTGCTGTGAGCATAGGCCTTGTTAAGAAAAAATTTAGCCTCCCTCACGAATATTCTCAATAGTTTGTCCCTAATGAATCTTAAACACGTAATAAATAGTATATATCTGTTTATTGTTCTAATTCTTTTTACAAATGTAAAAAAAAAAATGATTCTGTGGGTCGATGCAAAGTGTGCTAAACTCACGGATGCTGTACTTGGCCCTGAAACCTGCTTTTTGCTCGCTGTAGTCCGAGTGGAACTGAACTATCATGACGTTGCCGACCGTCCGCACCGTCGGAGGAACAGGAAGGGAGCTTCCACAGAATGTGCCCAAGATGGAAGAAGCACTGATCTGTCCCTCGAAGACTCGCACATAATCATACGGGCAACTGAACACAAAGAGTGGTTACTTCAATAAAAAAAATACCCATACGGATACAGAATTTCCATCACTGCTTTTGATCAAATGTTTACTATGAAAGTCATCATCACTAAAAAATGTTTCTCATGATTGCTTAGTCGAAATCACGTCTGAGCGTGCAAATCAGATGGCAAATAAAACCATGTTTAGCTTTTTAAAGGGACGAAAACATTAGGTTGAATGTGTAATTCACGTACGTTGGACCATATTCAATGTCAAACGTCCCCACAAAGTCCAGCTGGATGGCTGATGGTGCAGTGATTGTCCAATTACAGTCCATGTTGATTGGGTAGTTTCCGGGGTAGTAAGGTGACGTGATGTACCCTTCTGTTACTGAGTCTGTGAGAGCCAAGGTCTCCCCTTGAGCACAAACTGCAACTGATGCAGAAGAAAATAACAGCTTCAGTGCATTGGTAAGACAATATATTCTTTTGAAACTTTGTACTTAGTAGTGTGTGCTTTTAGGAAAGGTCAAAATTTGATTGCAAATCGGTTGACAAGTGTAAGTTCGTAAGACATTCTGAACTCAAAAGATCATAGTAGTCCAGTCTGCACATCGTTTTTGGGAAAGTCATACATGTACGTAAAGTTTACTTTTCTAGTTTATACTCGGTGGCTAATTCGGATACAGGAACCGACCAAGCCTTATGACACCGCATGCACCTTAAGGCGGGTTTATCAAACCTTCTTGCCGGAAGGTATGATCTGAATGATCCGCAATTTTCTATGACGAACAGTCAGGTCTTTAATGGCACATGAAGTAACAGGGCAATGCAATTATTACAATTGGCTTACATGTGCATGTTGGAATAGCGTCACTCCATTGTTGATTAGCCTGGCAAGTCACGCTCAAGGCCCCGTTCAGGTCATACCCCTCGTCACAGGTGAACGTGACCACGTCCTGATAGTAGTACGGTCCGACAGAACTCAGCTGTCCGTTATCTGGGGCCGTCAATGCCGGACACTGTACAGCTAAAAGTGGTAAAAGTGGGAGAAAGTGTTTGCGAAAGTAAACGTCACATTTAATCACATGTCTCAAACAAGGCATTTTTGTACAGACGTATTGTTTAATATCTTGCATTTGGGTGGATATATTTTTGCATATATTTTTGGATACTTCTGCATTCGGTTTGCACTTGACTACGCTTAGTCGTGGCAGAATTCTGTGCTCGAATACAGAATTCTTGATGCAGAATTCTTCCGGATGTGCAGTGTTTCTTCGGGTGTACGATGTCTTACGTGTGCACGTTGGAACAGAATCACTCCATATTTGGTCCACCTGGCACGTTGTACTGGAGGCCCCGATCAGCTCGTACCCCTGGTTACAGGTGAAGGTGATCTCGGCCTGGTAGAAGTTCACTCCGACAGGACTCAGCGCCCCGTGTACTGGAGCCGTCAGAGGAGAGCACTGCACAGCTGAAACAAGGACGCGACACAGGTTAAGGACCTACGTATATGAAAACATCACTCATGACCAATTCGTAGAAATGTGCATATCCCGGTTTGATACTAGATTTAGCATAACTCTTGTCCTCCTGGTAATACTTCGCCAACTCAGCCAACCTGAGCTGAATGCTTAATCATATCGATTAAACTTGTCATCTTCTGTGCTTCCTCTGCATATTTACTTTTCAATTTGCTGTAGTGTTTAACATTTTGGCGAGAAATACCTGCAGGATATGGATTTTAAGATAAATTAGGAAACGTGTCATACCGATCTCACAGTCGCCTCCATAGAACGCGTCGCTGCAGATGCAGGTGTAATTCCGGTCGCCGTCAATGCAGGTACCGTTGTTGAGGCAGGGGGCGCTCTTGCAATCATCAATATCTAGAACAATATGGTTATAAGCATTAACTTGGATATCATTTGACATAGACGTATAATACGCTGCAAGCATTTTATGGCATTAGACATGTAGATACTGATGCGGAAATATAAATGCACCATACTGTATTATGTTGTAACCCAACACTACAATAAAATGATATGAAAGAATGTTTGAGCTATGTTCTAAGTCTAAGGAAACAATTCTGTATTAATATAGAAGAAAGCACATCGCCAATACCACGAACACTATCTAAACTATATCGCGAAGATTTCAACATCTAGTAATAGGACAAACAGGTGAAACAAGGGTTGGAACATACCGTGCTCACAGTTCCGCCCGTAGAACTGTTCCCCACACGTGCAGGTGTAGTTGTCCTTCCCGTCTGTGCACGTGCCGTTATTCAGGCAAGGGGAGCTCAAGCAGTCGTCAAACTCTGTGAATTAGAATTGCCCCCCAAAATCATTTTTGATAGTCTTCACAGAATAAGTGGTTTCACAATTAGAACAAATCAAAAATAAAATTTAAAATCTCCTATCGAATTCTGGGAATTCTTGCCAAACGAACGCACACTATACTGTTAGGCTAGCCCCTGAGGCGTCGCCAAAATGGTGGCAGGCGAACAGATAAATGTGTCAACGAATAATTTCAAAGCATTTTGTTGTTGTTTTCTTTCGTAGCACTAAATGTAAGTACTGACCAGGAAAATTTCCCAACCTGATATGATCTCTCTGGACTTCATAGCTTACCTGGCCAAGGACATAGCCCCTCTCGAACTGTCACGTCGTCCAGCCCGATATCACCGTACCCGTAAATATCCCCCTGCCCTATAATGGCCTGGAACACCACCTTGGGGAGAAAGGCATTAGATGGACGTTGAGTTTAAGATCAACAATTTTGGGTAATAGAGACATAACATCAACTCTCTTCATTTCAACGGGTGCCATAATACCGCCACATAAAAGAAGGTTGTAAAGGCCTTCTCAAGATTGTCTTGAACACCTAAATGTTGAATTTGTCCACCTCTTTAAATCACTTTAAATTCATGTTTTTTTCTTATGTGGCAGTATAATAATGCGAGTCGATGATGCTGTCGAAAGGGAGCAAGTACATATACATAGGAACAGTATCATGTTCTCGACTAGCCATGACTGACTGATACAGAAACAAACAGGTAGGCATCATTCCATCTTTGCAGATGATGGTAGCGCTCTGAAACAAACAGTTAGTTTAAAAAATACACACACAATAACACTACATAGATTACCTCATAAGGAAAGTCAACAGTGACCTCTACACCACCCCTCCGCCACCCGTCCCCCTGCTGTCCCACAAGCCTTCGCGCGGGTGTCATGGCAACTGCTTCCGCCAATGGCATGACGTCTCTCTTTAGGAAGACATTCAGGGCACCTAAAAGACAAACGTGAGAGAGAGACTTTAAGATATAGTACCAGAAAGGGATATTTAGTACCATTAGAGAAACGAAAGGTGTGAAGTAATTGTTCCACATATTTTTCAAGATTCAGCGTTTCGTTGACCGTCTGTCTCTTTCTTCTGTGCAATAATGTCACCATTGCCTTGAAGAAGGTGACACACGGTCATCATATTGAAAAATATGTGGTTGAGGATAAAGAACTTTGTCGTTAATACATGTTATATTATTTTCAATTTACCACCGAATTTGGAATGCAATCTAGCTATAGCGCGAGGTTTAGCATTCATTATCCAAAATGGCGAAGCCCTTAGTCAATAAGCACGCCGTTTGGATGGTCGTTATGCTTACCTACGGCCGGGCTGTTCATGTGGTAGAAGAACTCGACACATTTAGCCGGGGTCGGTGGAAGAACCTCCGTGGAAAGAATGGCGGTGTCGTCTGCATGTCTTCCGGTGGCGTCGGCAAGCAGAAAGGAGCCTCCTACAAACAACGGAAGGTTATGGAAGAAATTTCCCGTGGTCAAAATTCGTGGTACGTCGAATAGGTGAAAGTAACTTCGGGAACTTAAAGGGTGTAATGGGGCCAAGAAATATGTTTACAAAGTTTTATTTTATTTTTATTTTATTGCAACATATATATTTACAAGACATTGTGGCGACACACTCAAGTCGTTACTTATATTTATATCTAAGTTCTGATACCATGTTGTCTTTTCGTCTCCTAATTATCTTGCAAAGAAGCCAATGTAAACATGTACTTGGTATGTATTATATGTCCCCTTTCCACTAGATAACGGTCGTTGACCGACCAAAATTGGACGTTTTGATTGTATATCCGGAATGGCGCTCGATGTAAAAGTATGATTTAAAGGACAGAAAATATACCAAACGTAAAAAAAAAATATTCATCATCTATAAAATTCTTTAAACGACCTGTCAAATGGTTGGTTCGGTCACTTAGTGGTTAATCAGGTAAAACACCCACCTGCCCCAGCGGTGTGATCACTGGTGGGTCCCCAGGTTTCTGAACCCGTCGGAAGCTTCCACGTCCACATAAAGTCAGCGACGCTGGAGTTCCTGATGTATCCGCAAGGACTGCTGTCAAATGTACAGGTCCCATAGTCTGCCAGTGGGAACAATATGCATGTTAGAAGATAACATGTTGTGTAAGATTTCTAATCCGTATCAGAAAGTCGTTGCTTGTTATATGAAACGTCATCAATATCTAAGAAGGCCCCAAAGTTTACCTTCTACAGTCTTCGCGGACCCTTTCCGCAGTAGTAACACCATTGCGGAGGCTGTAGAGAGGCTCTGCCTAAGCTGCAGTGAGTTTTGGGTCTTCGCGATTATTTGTTATTGTTATTGGGTGGACCGACTACTCTCTCTTGGCAGCCAGGGGCTGAATTGCGAGGAGCTTACAGTAGGCGGGGCCGGGGCTAATCGCAGAGGTCTGGAGCGAGCTGCCATTCGGCGCCACTCAGGTGACCTCAATACGACAGTAATTGCCCCAGGTGCGGCCATGGTACTGTAGGTTTTGGACCACCCACACCGCACCATAGCACGTGTGGTGGGTTCTTTAACGTGCTCGAGGTGTGGCTCTCCGCAAACACGGGACCTCAATTTAACGTCCTATCTGAGGGACGGCCCTAGCCGAAGGTACTCATTTTAACCTGAGTAAAGTGAGGAAAGCCGTGTAAAGTGCCTTTCCCAAGGGCACAAGATCGGTGACACGGCAGGTTTCGAACTTGAGTTTTCCCCACGCGTTTCGTTTTCTAGAAGGTCTACACTTATTTTTATTAGATTTTGCATTAAAATCAGTCTTAAGGGTTTATAAAAAAAAAACTGTAAAAGCAACTCACCGCATCCAATGACTTCAAGTCGAAGACTGGGTCTCATGTGAAACTGTAAGGGTGTGAGTCTGATGCGCTGTGCCTGGAGCCGACCTGTGAACATGTGTTCTACCACACTGTCTGCGTCAAAGTTTCCGGTTAGCTACAGGAACAAAATGGAAATATTATTTTCATACTGCCATGTACTAGGACATATGATATAACGTAGTTCACTGGTTGATCTGCACGTGCACAGCGGGGTGTACTGTGGGTAGTATGTCAAAGTTCAAAGCCCTCTTTGATTCTTTATGTATGACCATGTTGTCAAGTCTCTTTAGGATATGTTGCCATCTCTTTCTGACAAATCATCTACAAAGCATCACACGGCACGTAAATATTTCCCATTATGAACTAGCTTATAACTACTACTGGCAAACTGAACGTAACAAAACTGCCATTCATATTTATGCTAATTTACATTGGACGATACATCTTTTAATATTATCTATTTCAGTCGGAGTATAGAGGTAATTCACCTGGTCGGTTGTTATGAATGCGTTGCATGTTATCCATGCTGAAGTCAGTGTCTCGGAGTACTCGACCATGTACTTGGTTATCCATCCGGTCCTAAAGCCTTGAGTTCTAGATGGAGAGGATAAATGAAGTGAATAAAAAATGCCATGCTGCAAAAGCCAGTACAAGATAGTACTTGCAGATTCACTTGGGAAGGCCTAACTTTACGCTAAAATTGGCTTCCTATGATGTGTGCGTATGAGCTGGTTAATGGTTTAAACAGCGCTGTGCGGCGTGATGTACAACTGCTTTTCAATTTTGACCTAGCACATGCGCAGTTGAAACCTAGAACTTGCTTATTTTCTTTATCTTGGATAGCAAGTTTGATCTATTTATGTCTTATATCATGCCATAAAGTCTACTAACCTGATGCCAGTTAAGATCATAGTCATGGCGAACTCCACTTGCAGCCAGGAACTCTGAGGAATGGAAGGTATCCAGCAGCCGTTACCATGGAGACGGGCAGAGGATGTCGGGTAACCCACGTCGGCTGACGATGCGGTGATCTGGTCGTCTGTTATCCACCTACTCGCCATACCAAGCGGTACGTTACAACCTGTCGTAGTCGGGAAAATAGCGCTGTGAGTTGAACATGAACTTAATTGTTACCTTGCTCACGGCGATTTGGCAAGGAACTACATGTGTATATTCTGCTATTTGTATGTTGCTATTTCATAGGGTTCTCTATCCAATTATCATGCCATGTTTTGTCTGTTTTATCTGAAGTGTTTAGAAATAATGGCGTCACTTTATTTGCTAGGCTAGTATCATGGATACGTAGATGATACCAAATTATTATAGAACTTATCATTTAATCATGGGACCTTAAAACTTTTTGCTTTATGCTTTTGACATAAGTAAGAACGTAAGAAACAGAATCTCAGCTTAATGTAAATCATCTAGATTGTCGTATTCTACATTTAGAAGGTGATTTACTTCAAAGCCCGTGAAATTACCGGTCTCTACGTGATCTCTATGTTGATTTTTCAATTGAACTTTAAGCGCAGCCTTACCATCACTGTCACAGGGGCCGTTCACAAAGACGACGTCATCTATGGCGATCAGCCCCAGCTGTCCGGACCCGACCACTGCATCAAAGTTGATCTAAAAATATAAATTAATACATTTTCTGTGTAAACATGGCCTAAGGTTTAAGTTTTGAAATCATTACAATACATGTATAATGACATGGTTCCATATTTCAATTATAATATTATCCGTATCTTTATTATATCTAATCTGGCGTTTACCTATTCTCTCATAATCTCAATGAAAAGCAGCTGATTTGAGCTTCTTCAACGGATAATCAAAGGTGATTCAAACAATCTTCAAACAAGACTTGATTGACATAATCTGAGTGTAATACTGGTACTGAACAAAACTAGATAAACAAAGGAGTGCTGGTACTGAACCTGATGGTTCTTTGCTGAGCTTGATTATACATACTAACCCTGTAGCCCATCGGTGTGTTGCCGCTCAGTGGAGACGTGACGTCAACCTTGGCGCGTGTCCACCCGTGCCCCTGGTCTCCTTCAGCCGACCACAGCTCAGTTCGCCGTTGCTGAATTTGAAATAGAACAATGCCAAAGAGACTTTAACACGGTGAATTCCTTACCACCCTAGATACTGGTTGCATGGGACCGAGGTTGACATACAATGTCTCTTTTTATGTCCTAGCAACCTAAGAAATCACATATTTCGATGCAAAATGCACCATAAGTTGAGAAAACAGAACAAGAATTGCAAGAACATCCATTCCAACATCCGAATCCGGTATTCTAATATTCGAGCGTATGCACGCGAAGCGCGTTCCCGCGTGATACAATCGAGTGTGTACGTATCCTGCTGAAGTGAGATATACAGCCGAAGGCCTGGCATGAGAGACCTTAGAGGTGGTATCTCACTGTACTTGGGGCACCGGTGCGACACTGCGGGGTTCGTAAATGACACAACGAATTTCTGAGATGACAAAGAACGAAGAACATACTTTTACGTATTACTCAATATCTAAATTAAGAAAAAAAATTGTGAAAATAACACAACAGTGACGCAGTGAACGAACACTGCAGTGCCGCACTCAAATGCAGTGAGATACCACCTTAACTTATCAACTGCCAACATACCTCGCCGACTCGCTGCTGTAGAACAGCCAGAGACCCGACGTCAGCTCCAGCCATGTAGAAGTAGAACGTCAGACAGTGGGGCGTGAGGGACGCGAGCTGCATGGACCGCAGGATGGCGGTTTGGGACCGAGTCTTGCCGGTGGTGTTGAGATAAGCATAACTCCCTGTAAGAGAAATCAATGTTGTTGTTGCCTTGTTGTCAAAATCTTTCCAAGTGTGATTGAAAATGAACGTCTCTTCATCATATCATGGATCATTCAAAATTTAATGATTAAAGCTCAGAGTCAGTCACTTTTCTTTCCACTGTCTTAAAAGAGTTACACTTCAGTCAGCAAACAAATATGTTTTAAGAGTAAAATATCCGTAAAGTGTGCAAATGTAGGAGGATCTTTAGATATTAGAATCCATATTATGAACTGTAATTGACATACAAATCTATCATCGCAGAAGACCTGTACGTTTGCCTTGTCCTTAAAGTTCTACTTCTAAACTCATGAATTACAGCAAACGACACGCAGTAACATTAGACATCATCTAACGACAAAAAGGAGTAAAGTCAGGCCCAGGGTGGGGGTCCCATCTTATTACTTGAATGCGTGGCGTGGTGGTTCTGTCTCTGTTCCTTTGTCTTTTGTTTAAAAAATGTAGGGTAGGAACAAGGCTGCCTAAACATAATACCCTTCTCTCCTCACCTTTGTTGTACATTAGAAACACGGACCGTAAAACCCACATATAGCCACGCCCGTTTTAGTGGCCAACAAAGATGCGAAAACAAATAGTACCTCCCGCTGTTTGCCCCTACCCTGGACTCGCCTAGTACCTAGCCATCAGACATGCATATTGATGACCTCGTGGTAAACACCTGTCACACCGATACATTGATTTTTCTAAATAAAGCGTGCGAAATAAACAGGTGCACCTCAGAGGGAGCCTTTAAAGTGCCGTGTTTTGTTCGGGACGAGTAACATCGTCTTTGTATCTCCCGAGGGACCACAGAGTGACCGCTGAGCAACCACTGAACGACCGCCGAAAGGCCGCTGAGCGACCGCTGAGCTACCACTGAGCAACCATTGAGTGACCACTGAGCGACCACTGAGTGACCACTGAGCTACCATTGAGTGACCACTGAGCTACCACTGAGCAACCATTGAGTGACCACTGAGCTACCATTGAGTGACCACTGAGCTACCATTGAGTGACCACTGAGCTACCACTGAGCAACCATTGAGTGACCACTGAGCTACCATTGAGTGACCACTGAGCTACCACTGAGCAACCATTGAGTGACCACTGAGCTACCATTGAGTGACCACTGAGCTACCACTGAGCTACCATTGAGTGACCACTGAGCTACCATTGAGTGACCACTGAGCTACCACTGAGCAACCATTTAGTGACCACTGAGCGACCACTGTCCAAAAGTAGTCTTCAGATGCCCGACGAAACTTGGTTTCTTCTGGCTTCGTCGCGATATCATGAAACTATTTGGCTAATAAACGCTGGTAAGAGTAACATATTTCCCCCTCATGTAGGTGAATCTATTTGCTGCAATAAGAATAAGTTTCGCGGTTCACTTTATACAAGTCTATCATCTTCTTCTGTAACAGGGGTTCTCTCAATGGTTTCAAATAGTAGACCCAAGCACATTGTGAAAAGCATCATCATAGAATAGTTGTTGTTATGTGACAGAAGATGCCATGCTGGGTTCCTTGTATAATCGTTTGCAATATTTCAAGTAACTATATAACCAAATAACCATATAGTGGTTAACCCACAATATCCAATTATGACTGCAGGGGCATATGCAGGATTGTTTTACGAGAGATCATAATTACAGAAAAGTTGCTTCGAGAATGAAAAAATTGAAGGCAAGATCACTGGCTATCAATGCTGGTCACGCGCATCACCATCATAACACACTATTTTCAAGGTCACTATTGAGTTGCACGTGTTGGTTTCACACGCTATATTTAGAAAAATCAATGTCGCTTCGTACGAGCATCACTGATCAAAATAGCGTCCGTACTATGCCTGGTCTGGAGTTAGAGCATGAAGCACCAGGTTGAGTTAAAATTAACAAATAGCAAAATCATGACATCAAATAGCAACATCAACAACATTGTTCGAAAAAAAGAACAAGGAAACTTCATGCCTTCAAGTACCAGAGTTACCAACGTAGGATTGATGTGTTCGAAATTATCGAAGAGTGGAATTTGTTATCACCAAGCACAGTAGGGGCATCTTCTCTGTATAGTTTTAAAGAACGCTTGCAGATAGATGTGCAGAAGTTAGGTGTGACAGATAGTTCAGTGTAAAAGAACCAGATGCTACCGCGTCGCGTACCTGCGAAGCTGGTGTGTTACGCCGATGGGCGGTTATACTGGCTATATAGATACAGGGATACAGAAGCTGGTGTGTTACGCCGAAGGGCGGTTATATACCGGCTATACAGATAGAGATGACATAACGTTACCCCTCTCCCAGCCCTATCTGATTTTCATTCAAAATATGAAAATAATAAACTTGAAACATTGTATAGTTTAAAAGCTGATGTTCGAGATGTTTACATTCAAAACCATGCAGGGACATTTATCTACCATATGTTGTTAAAACAGTGTGCGAAAGGAAAAATATCGACACTTTTACCAAATTAGAAGGGCCGGGGTTTCTTTGGAAAGGCGTGTCTATTCCTTAAAAAAAGACTTATGCAATTAGCAAAAATATAACTCCGATAATAGTCCTAGTCTCTTGACATATCTCTCGTATCTTTTAGCAATGCTTGAGCAAGGTTTATTACCCTTGGTAAGAGGATAAATGGACCACGCCCAAGCATTCACGACAGGGATCTTTTATACGCATCGTCTCAAAAGTAAAAGTAAAAGCTAAGCAAACGTTATAAGTAATTCGTACTTACCCCCGCCAGTGTGATCACCGCTCAGTCCGAGAGCCTCAACTGCACCCGAGCCGACTTCCCAGTCGAAGTCATCACCAACGCTTTGCTGAACGAAGCCACACAGAAGCTCCCCATCGAAGTTACAGTTGCTGGCGAAGGGTACCTGGGGCCCTACGAACACAGCGGCCCAGGTGAGTATCAGCCACACGTGAACCCAGAAACTGCTTCCTACTTCGTGACAAGTATCAGTCATTGTCTTATCAATCAGACAGACAAGAAAGGAACACAGATGAAAGAAACTGTCTTCAAGAAAGTTTGGAAGGTTTGCAGCTAGATGTATCTGAGACACAGTAGCAGCGTGCTCGGAACAACACCCTACGTATACAACACATCTCCGGTATCGGGGCGACTTATACCGGGCGTTTGTATTTGTCCGGAATTAAGGTCACTAATAAAGACCCGGGCTTTAGATGTTTAATCATTGGCACACTCACAAAAGTGTTTGAAGCTACGGTATGATGAAGGGGAGGGATCACATAAACATGATGCACAAATATGGGGCATGAATCGAGTTCTTATTTGGCTGGTGTAACATTGTGTGGACTCTCTTTTATTGTATCGTTGATGATAACGTTGAAGGATTGATTTAATTTGAAATCCATACGTGTGAACACACATGGCACAAACAGCTCACTCAGCGTCGCTGTTTGCATCTCAAGAAATCCATGTCTTGTTCAAAACGATACGGGAGGGCAGATGCGGATCCGGTTCAGGTGCTTAAAGTTGCAGTAATGTTCGTAAATTGTCATAGAATCACAAACACCTGTCCAGTACACTAAGCCATCTGCAAATTAAAGTTTGGATGGATGGAATACGGTCACAGAGATCACGAAGGTATAAGCTATAAAAACCGTTTCAAGCATATCTCGTTATGCAGTGACAGTTAGACACTGCAGACACGTTAGACAATGAAGTATACAGATACAATAGTGTTCACAAATTATAGAACCACACACAGATATGCTATCTAGAATGACAAGCATTTCTTGATTTACAACAAGGCAATGAAGAATAGCTTCTTCTTTTCAGATATACTGTGTTTTATCAAAGGACGTCGGGAGGCCAACCAAGGTGCGCTAGTTATTGGACGCTTGCTTTGTTATCAACCAAAGCAAATAAATTAGTCAAACCAGAGACAGATAAGGATAAAAAGCATACGAGAAGAGTTCAATATAAAAAAAGTATATGAAAGTAAAGTTAGGTCAAATTAAAAGAGAAGGGCATGACTATTAACAACATCCTGTCGAATATTAAAAAAAAACACAGAAATTTCGGGAGCGGCTTTGAATCAGTATTCTCAAAGTTATCGTTAGGACCGACAGGTGTATTATTCACAACATCATCAACGTTATAACCTGTCAATAGCGTAATAAAACTCTTGCTGACAGGAACATACTTCAAATAGTGCCTAAAATCCTTATTGGCAGGAATATTTTGTCTATAGCCTTGCCAAGAAGAGAAAGAAAAGAAAATTTCCCAAAACAAAGGGTAATAAGACGGCGTACTAACATTGAGCAAATAAATACAAAATGTGAAATTTACCATTATTTCTTGAGATAAAAAAAAGCAAACCTCCTTACCAGGCCATTCGGGTTGGGCTTTTTGGAATATAATGTGTTTTGTTTCTACCAGTTCCTGACCACAGCAAGATTATAGATGACAAAAATACACATAATAAGAAACCCAAAAGCCCGACCCGTCGAGCCTGCTGAGAAGACTGAGAAAAAAAATCTATTCGTGGAGATTTTCTTGGCCCTCTCTGTTCGCCGACAGTTTATGTCCAAACGAATCTGTGTCATTACAACATTAATCTTTCGATTCACCGTTACCGGGAGATCTCCTGTTTGAGGAATGTTGTGTTTGAACAGATCTTGTGACATTAGGCATGCGTTAGCCGCTGAAGAGTCATTAAAGAACACCGAAAATTGCTTATAACCCATTCTACTATGGTGGCAACCGCGCTGCAATCTAGCGTTTGATAGATCGCTCGACGAATTTAATTGATGAAGAACTGATATGTTTGCGCTTTGTATATTTTGTTGTCTTTTCAATGACACTTTTACATTTTGCATGCTGTTTCAATTATGTTACTCGAGTCAAATTACGTCACAGCTAAGTTGCAGCAAGATCGCTGTCAAAAGGTGGGTTCACACATGCGTATACACTAGTATTGGAGGTCACATGAGGTCCGTATTGAAGTCTTTAGAGTTCCTAGCAGGCCCCACAGGTCGTTGGAAAAAATAGTAGAAATTGGACAAATCCAGACAGATAGCATGCTAAAGAAGTTAGCTGGTCGAGGGGTATAGTTTGTGACCTAGGTAACTCCTCTGGCATATCATCTGTCTATATTTGTCCAACCTCATAAGGACTAGACTATATGCGCAGGTGTGAACCTACCCTAAATCTAAGGGCACAACCAGCCGTACGTGCAATTTGTCCGTACGTTTTTTGGGAGGCTACGTCCGCCACTTATTTCTGAAAACGTTCAGGCTGTACAGGGCAGGCGCGTCGCCCGTATTGGCACGTACTGGGGCGAATCCGCAGCCCGATGGCACACAAAGTTTTGCCTGCACGTAAAGTTCTACGGCGCGTCTGCGTGCTCCAAAATCCGTCGGATTCCCTACGAGTTCGTACGGGGGCGGTACGTACCACTTACGGATCCCAAAAGATTGCCCACGTTTTGGCACGTAGACAGCACGTATTTGCACGTTCGGCGGGTTGTGCCCTTAGCTTAATGGACTGGGGGCCTTACCAGAGGCAGAGTCTTTTTCAGTCTGTATGCCGGGCAGCACCAGGAGGAAGTGGAAAAGTGTAGCGACAAGCATCACCAGCATCTGCTCACAACCGAAATGCTGCAACTGGATAAAATGGGACGTAAAAGGTAAAATTAAGGTAAATGTAGTCCCATAGCCTTTTTAACGGCAGTATGGGCAGTGGGTTGCTATTCATTTAGTATTGGGAGGACGTTTACCTCTACAACCAAAGTCAGGTACCAATTTCTATACATGTACATATACGTGTGGAGTGAGGAAAGTCGTGTAAAGTGCATTGTCAAGGGCACAAGTTCAGTAGAATGACAGGATTCGGACCCAGGGTTTCTGGGTTTTGATTCAAATATTAACGCCACACGAGCCCACAAATGCAAGGTAGTAGTTCATGATTTTGGGATACTTAAAAAATTCACAATGATATTCAATGATATGTTATGTTACATACATAACTACACTCTTAGCAACAGTTTCGAAGAAGAACACGATTTTCATGCTGACTTTTTAAACTTGAACGTTTGTATAGAGCCGCCCTTAGCAACTTCAAGTAGTAAGGAACACACTATTGTGGGTTTCGTAAGTGTTGTAGGAAGTTGTTCAAAATCATGGGCACAAATACTGACATTTATTTCGTGGCTGTTGGCATGTTGGTGCAGGCGTGGAGAATTCGCGTCAACACGTTTACGTCGTGTTTGTACAAGCAAATCCTTTCACTCCATTCTCTCTACCGCTGCAGCAATGTGCATTCAGACCCGCACGTGGTGTTCCTAAGCTGGTCTTAATATTTACAATACACGTAATAAGGACCACATTCCACTAGACGACGATCTCGCTTCGATTTCTACTGCGACCTAAGTTAAATATGTGTAACCTTCGCTTTCACACCGGGGATATCATACAAAACGTAAAAGTGTGACTGAGAGGACAATAAAACACACTAAGTGTAAAAAGATTCGTGTATTTCTAAATAATTCATTGAGCGATCTGTCAAATTTTATGTCGCAGAGAGCGCGCGGCGAGAGCGCCGTCCTAGTGGAAAGGGGTATGAAGACCACATTCTACCAGACGACGATCGCGCTGTGACCTCGGTGCGACCAAAAGAAATGACCAAAACAAACGGACACGGACTATGAACCCTGAGCTATTTTGCTCTACTGTATTATGTTTTGTAGTATGTATATGTAATGATATACATTGATAGATTCAATAGGACTCGATGTAATCTGTATTTCTGTTATGTTTTATCTGACCCTTACCTCCCTCATGACCCCAATGAAATGCGTCCTGGAGGCCGATTCGAGCTTCCAACAAATCTAAATTGTATTCGTGCAACTCTAACCTTCATAATTGAAGTACCATGCAAAATTTTAAGTATGAATGACAGGAAAGACAACAAAATATGAAAAGATACGTTTTGTTGATTGTTCTTTCAAATCAGTATTACCAGGGAAGCAAAGTGTGATAGCACCCTTCTATCACATTAAATCACTGATATATAGACCATTATTGAAGTAACAGTTAGAAAACAAGTTATCACAACTTTCAACTATCACGTTTTCTGTTCTTAAACACTATTCAGGGCTAGATAAATGTGATGAATAAAAGTATTTCAAATCACAAGATCGCAGGGCCGCCACAGCCACAGTCGTCTTTGGGTAGAATGGGGAAAAATCCCACCTAGGACAAGGCTAGCCATCAATTATGAGGTTTGGATCCCGTGACTGGAGAAATAATACGTCCAAATCCATAGCTTTTCTTGTGTTTTTGCAGGGCCGTCTGAGTCCAAATAACAAATTGTCACAGCAATGAAAGACAAATGGGTTTGGACGCCATGACTGAAGAAATAATACGTCCAAATCCGTACCTTTTCGTGTGTTTTTGGAGGGCCGTCTTAGTCAAAATAACTAATTGTCGCAGCAATGAAAGCAAAAATCCACACTTTTGTTCATATACCTGATTAATGTATGTTTATACAAACATTACTACATTTAACATGGACTGCTAAGGCCACGGCATTATCGACGACATTTTCATATCAATTACTGGTGACAGCGTTGACTTTAGGTTGACTCCCAACATTTGTGTGCCAAAACTTTGACCTACGGCCACTTGTATAACTTGTATGATTTACATCATTCACCATGCCCCGGAGAGGAGATAGGCGCCGCCAGGGGACTAAAATGCCTATTGATACAGCATAACATGTTGTGCTGCCCCTACGGCTGATTAATCAGCCTACGGCCAATTAAAAAGCTATGGGATAATGAATGAATGAATAACGTGTATAACTAAGAGATACAAAGGTGATATCAGACCTATGGATGGCTTAAAACGTTCAAAATTGTGTAATACTAACCCGATAAAAGTCCCGCTGTTCCGAAAACGTCTTCGTCTTTCCGCTGGATCACTCCGGTCAGGTGTCGAATACAGTTCCGTAGGATGTACAAGTACTGTGACGTACCTGAACACACGCGCACACAGGATGACTTAAAACGTTCCAAATTTCAACATTATGTAATTTTCACCCGATAAAAGCCCTGCCGTTCCGAAAACGTCTTCTTCTTTCCTCTGAATCACTCCGGTGAAAATGTACAGGTACTGTGACGTTACCGTCTACCTGAACACACACGCACACAGACCAGCGACCCACGCCTAAAGTAGCTGTTTTGCCGCTTTGTGCAAAGTTTCCATAACAGGTCGGTCCTTTGAAGAAGTGCACTTGGCTGTGTTTTCCCCACACGAGTCTTATAATAAGACCTGCACAGTAGATACAGCAGGCGAGGAATGCATATCATTGACATGGATCCTAGTGGTCAATTTGGTGTTGAAATTGGCATTTTTAGCGTTATATTTTGTTGATTACTGTTGTTTAATAAATTTACAATTTATCCTGATTCAACGCGGTACCCGAAGACCCGTATTTGAAAAAAATAAGTTAATGTCCAGCTGTTCTCAAGAGTGTATTGAACACCTGAATATCTTAAGTGTGTATATATAACACGAGGATTACGGATGCTACATTAGCATATGTCTTTTACTTCGCACCTTTTATCGTTGGGGTCGTTTGGAGGTTTGAGTTTCTGACGAAACCGTGCGAGTTGACGTTAACGTCATCGGTCTTGCTGTGGGTGTAACAGTTAAGTATCTGCAAAGGTTATCAACTACCTGCGAAGTACGTGCAACATCTGACGTATCTAAGATACCCGAGAGTGATTATAGAGACTAGAGAGATATTTTTTTTTTAATTTTGAAATGTCCGCCTTGGTTTTACTTTTGGCGGCGACTTCTCATACGTCATTCTTATGTACGAATACTATTCTATCGAAAAAAATTGTTCGAACTGGGACTGATGCATCACGAAAACTGTACCGAAATTGTCCCCGCGATAATAAGTATAGATTTATATTACAAGACAAACCAGTATATCAATTCCACAGTTCTTTTTCCTTAAGGTTACTGTCAGAAGAGTGGTGCAATTTGCAAGGCATTTTTCACCCCTTCTTAGCGACAACGGAATGCAAATGTACCTCACTGAGGCCACCAAGAGTTCAAATGTTCATTTATAATGAACTTGTGATTGTAATAAACGGTCATCAGACGGTTCTTATGTGTGACCGGGTCGCTCGTTCTTTAATCTCACGTCCTTCATTTATCAAGACTTATTCAAACGTGTTCACAAAATCAGTTCACAGTATCTACAAAAGGAAACAGAGGGTAAACTGTATTAATTGCTTTGGGCAAACTCTCCATCAAACACTCTAGGCGTATGTCAACATGTGGCCGTTTCTGCGCGATGCCCGGCTCTGATTGTTGCCTGGTGCGACTGCTATGTTAATTGATAGGAGATTAAGGTATTTCTTCAGTGGACTTTCCTCTCTCGCTACATGTTGACATGGCGTTATAGTTACTGTAGAAAGTTTCGTGGTGAATCTAAACAGTGCCCGGCGTTTATGCCATAACATTTAGACGGTGTATGCTCGGTGGTGTGTGGATATAGTTTACCCAACTTCTCTGTCAAAGTGACATTTATAATTAGAGGATTAGAAGTTTAGAACGGTGGTATGTTGTAAGGCAATAACAAAAGCAACAACGACTGTGATATGTTTAAGCTCTACTGTATTTCTTTCTCTTTATCAATCGTTATTCATTTCTGTACTCGTAATATACAGGTTTAAATCTCACAGAATGACGAGAAATACTTAATATGTAACATGGTACATCAACGTGAGCATCGACCAATCCAGGCACTTACAATGTGACATGTACATCCATTTTGAGGTAACATCAATAAGAACTATCTGCAGTGCTATGTCTATCCAAGTCAATTACGTGACAGAGAACAGGAAGTTGACAGTTTTTACCGATTCCTTCAAAGAAACTTCGTGTATAAAAAAACTGACATGAGTAAATAATGTGGAGTTCATACGGTGTACGTGTCACTGTGGAGGTTATTAGGATATTTGCAATAAAGATTTGAATTCCAGTCCTAGGACTATTGTTGTATGTACATAGATGTGTTTCCTGGGAAGTTAGGATTCCTGGGAACTTGAATGTAAATGTAATGGTCTTCTCAACAAAGCAAATCATTTGTCTGGTGCAGTCACTCCTGCTTATCAACTACTACTTTTCTAAGTCCAAAGAGGGACTGTTAAGGCAAAATTTGAATGCAGAAACATGTATTTGCAGAGTGGATACATGCCAATGGTAGGCTTGCGCAAGGACAAGTCACTGCCTCACGTTTCAAGATTTAACAAGATCGTCCGTGTCCGCACACTTTTCAGTATCCAACATTGCTCATACGTGTATTAGTAACAGTTGCATTTGCCATTGTTTAGGAACATCTACACCATCTGACACGCGGAGATCATGCAAGATCGGAAGCCTGAACTTAATGATTTATTACACAGCCCGGTGCCAAGTGCCCCCCCCCCCCCCCAAAAAAAATTCTAATTTCATTTCCAGAAAGTAGCAACCACCTTTATATATTTATATCATTCGAAGATATGAGGTAGTAGAAATGTAATTTCTGTTGATTTATATTTGCTTTGTCAGGAACCCAGACGAGTGTTTTGTTTTCTTTCATTCCACAGCAAAAGGACATGACAATGACAAGACATGAGGAGATACCTACAAGGTCAAGGGCAGTGTGTTGGCTTCCATAAAATGTACATACAAGATATAGCGATATCTGTAACGTGTCTTGTATCTGTGGAAATTGATCGGTCATTGAACAACTAATTTCTATCTAAAGCCGCTTGGAGACACATTAGTTACGTATCCGTCTCGTTACCTTTTGTTCCCTTTAAACCACTGAAAAGCGGGTGGTCAATATACAGAGGATTGTCTATTCCCGCTTGACCATTTTCGGCCTCAGCTTCGTCGAATGCTACATAGTCAGTTCCAGTTTTACCGATTTCTTTCATACCAATGTCCTCCTTCACTCTCAGACCACCGCCTCCTTGACCAGCAACACCTCTCCTTCGAATGTAGAAGACGATTCCTATGATGACCGCTATGAGGGCCAAAGCACCTACACTGACACCCGCAATGATGCCAACAAGTGGGGACGAGCCGCCACTGTCGGTATCTTCCTGTTTAGGCGTTGTTGGTGTTGGAAACGTTGTATCGGACTGGTCTGTTGGTTCCATAGGAGGCGTGGGCCTTCTTGTGGTTGTTGTGATACTGTGTGACTGCGTGGACGCTCCCGGTGTATAGGGCACGCCTGGATGAATGAATGGTAAGATGAATGAATGAATGGATAAATAAATGAATGAATGAATGAATGAATAATTGAATGAATGAATGAATGAATAAATAAATGAATGAATGAATGAATTGATACGTTTTTCATTCCGTTATACATGTATGAATGAATGAATGATTTAATGGATACGTTTTTCATTCTGTTATACAAGAAAGTTGCCCAGACTGTAATGGGTCAACAGACACATAGATAATACATGCAACTTTATCCCACCAATTAAAGCGCAGCTGTGATGTTTTTCTATGATGTTTAACCATCAATAAATATAGAATTGACAAAGGAAAAAGCTGTCTGGAGTCGAAATTCCATCATGCATGATGTGAACTCAGGGCTCGAAATTCACTTTTGGGATTAGGTGCACTGGTGCACCCAGCTTAAAAAATTGGGTGCACCAAAAAATGTTTGGGTGCACCACATGAAATAAAGTAGAATGTCAAAAAAAGCTAGTACCAAAACTTAGTTACAAGCTATCAAATTCTTAAACAAGTAACATGACAGACATTTTATTATCTTTCTAACACTTAGATGTCAAGAACATGATGTATACTAGTATACTTGATATCTTTCCATACATAAACCGAAGAAAATATTTGGGTGCACGAAAATTAGGTGCACAGTTTCAATTTTGGGTGCACCTGGGTGCACATGCACCCAGTATTTCGAGCCCTGGAAGGGGAACTAGTATACGCTGCCTGTATCAGAGATTGTGATGTCGTCCAATGCGATGGGGGTTGAACGGCCTCTCGTGTGAGCTTCAATGGCGATCTAGGCGACAAACAGGCAAGCAATTAATGGATATTGAATGAATACAGAAATACACAGGTGGTCATTAGAGACAGAAAAGATTCTTAATATTTGTGTCAATATGGGAAATTATCTACATTGGCCAGGTGATCTTTATTCAGAGGTTTTCAGGTTTGGCTGCATAGCAATGGCCGGGTGGTCGTTATGTAGAGGTGATAACATGTAAAATGTACATGTTTGATTAAGGTATCTTAGTGTCCCAGAAAAAAGAAAGGTACTGTTCACAATGTAAACTGAAAAAAGGTACATCAATCAACAAGTAATGAACTTAGAAAACGCTGGCCAATGAGTGTAGCAGGTCACGGAATGTCCATTAGCTTCAGTGAACAACGAACACTCCTAGACCTTATGCCACCGTAGGATCTGCTTGGGGGAATTGGAGATTAATGAATGAACTTGAACATATAAAGTTACTTACTCTGAAATCCCGACTCGCTGAAACATTGACTTGAACTTCTCTCCACCGAGCTACTCTCGTGTCCCTCGCAAAACTTCCACTCCACAGTAACGTTCCGATAACTTCATCAACGACGAGGAACACGTTCAGGACGTCGACGTTGGTAGAGTAGTACCAGAGGGTGAATGTCTTGATGGTGAAGGTACTGCTGGTGTATGAGGGGCTCCAGAGCTGGGCGACTTTATCCTCAAAGCTCCCTCTCGGTGGCACCACGCAGAAAAAGGAACCAGATGTGACTGTAAACAAGAGATTCCAAATCGTTACTGATGGTGAAAAAATATACTGTATTAGCATCAAGGGCTTCAAACCTCACGAGCTGTCCAATCACTGCTTATGATATGAATTGTGTATTCAAGTATAATATGGTTAGTATGTCGCGGATATTAGCCACTTTTTTGTGGACGATCGACACTTTTTATTCAAAACCTTAAATCTAGAGAGCGAAGAGAGTACGGAAATGGGTAGGGAGTTAGATACGTCTTGGGATCTAAATTCATTTTTCTGAAAAAGGAAATAACATTTGCACATTTACAGCTTTGGGAAAATAACATGGGAAAGTAGAATGACAGATAAAACATAAGGGATTTCATTGAAAGGACATATAAGTCTTTCAAACGGTTGTCTCACGGCGTTTACTAACAAAGGTGCAACTTGGGATAGATAAATTTAGATCTTTGATACACTGAAATGCAATAGAATTTTATGGAACACCTACGTCCAGAAGTGTGGTCTTGCGAAGGTCCAGAAGAGCCACAGTTCCCGCCTTGTGTCCGGAACCAGTCCAGGTCATCAGTGGTGACCACCGTGTTCTCCCAGCCACAGGTGTCCACTTCCAGATTACACACGACAGGGGGTCGGGCTGGGGTTAACGAGACTAGGGAAAGGCAACGTAAGGATGAGAAGTCCATTTTGTATCGCGGAAATGTATTTTTGTTTACGTATTCGTTTATTGACAATTACTAAACACACTTGTGGAAGGATTTGCATGAAAGAGACTATCATCATTACGATATCAACCAAGGAGACCAGGCTGTAAGATTCAATTCACTGCGGTAAGGTCCTCTACACCTTTCCATGTGTTTTTAAATTTATTCATTTAGTTTTACCGCATTTATGGAAGGATTGACATAACAAGTGACTATCACCTTTTGAAAATTTCAACCCAAAGACCAGACTGTAAGGTTTGATTCACTCACAGCGGGAAGGCCCCCTACACTTTTCGACGTGCTTCACGTGCGGATGCAAACATGACCTCCAGTTTTACATCCCATCCAAGAGACCGTCCGTAACAAATGTGTCCAGTATAGAGTGGACGTTTATGGTCGGCATACGTAGATAAATTTTACTTATCTAATTTATAAAATTGCGACCTACTGTGGCTACAAGTCGATCCATCGAATCCGGGCTGGCAGAGACACTGAAATCCTTGCACAGAATTCTGGGAGACCTGGCACGTTCCGCCATTGCTGCAAGGATTATTCGTGCATGCGTCTGAAAATACGAAAAAAATACGCTAAAATGCAGATTAAGATATAGATGATTTCTCTCTCTACCGACCAGCAGCTTTGAAAGTGGCTAAAAGTAATACTAATACATTATCCAGTTACCCAAGAGAGGTCTGTTGCCTAGCACTAATGTTATAAAATCAAAACTACCCCGTGCGATTTGTGATAGTACTGCAGTCCACTTATCATTACAGCTATTTTTATAACTCTCGTTGGTAACTCTACCACGAAAATAGGCCACCTAAATAAAAAATAAATTTACAGTACTTACTCGTTTCGCAGTTATTCCCAATCCACCCCGCTCCGCAGTGACAGGTGTAGGACCCTTGGATGTTTTCGCATGTCGCTCCGTTTTGACAATAGAGACTTGAACCCGACGAGCACTCGTCGACGTCTGCGAATGCAAACAAAGATACAATAAACGAGGGAAAGAAAGCAGCCCGCCCGTCTTCATATCACATTATCGACGAATAAAACATTGCATGGGCCTGCAGAAGAATATTTGTAACGATACACAACAAAACGAAGTAAGGAGCGCGGATATGTTTACAAATAAATGTTGATTTTTATTGGCCCTCTCATTGATACCATACGCTCTAAATAATGAAAATTTATTGTGACGATCTAAATAAACCAAAAACAAAATCACCAAAATTACACACTCCGTTTATGTCAGAACACAGATGAAATAGCCCCAATGCATCGTATCTAGGACTATAGAGATTCTGATTCTAATAACAAGTTTTTGAAGACATCTAATTACTATTGGTAGATTAGACTTAAACTTACCAACATCACAGTTGTCTCCCCTCCATCCCCGCCGGCATGTACAGACGTAGTTATCGAAGTTCCCACCGGAGCACACGCCGCCATTCTGACAGGGGTAGCTGCCACATGCCGCATTATCTGCAACGTAATAACCAAGAACCAAGGCATGGTAAATACCGAATACGTCAGTTAAATTGCTAGGCTTGTAAAACCAAGGGCTGAGAAAAAGATTTCACGGTGGAGTAAAGAATGTAAACATTTATCACAAAATCTCAAGAAATTTATAATACACCTCAAGATTCGTCGATTTTTAACAACCCTACACACTCCATCCACATGTTCTAGAAATAAGAATGCCAATTTCATTCTATATTAATAATCTGCATATGTACTAAGTTTGATACTTGTTTTAGTAATTAGGATGTTAAGTTTGTTTCTTCTTCTTCTTTTTGCCATACATTGTACCGTGTACGATCGTTGCGCAATAAAGTTCTTCTTCTTGTAAAAAGGGGAACCTGATTTCGTTCGGGGAGGTAATAAAAGACTGCTTTTACCTTCTGTCTGTACGTTTTATGTGGAATTGTTGATATCATATACTAACTTGCCATATTGCCCTATTCTGTCCCAAAGGAAATACTTAAAAATATAGAAGGGCATAGCACGATTAGGGACATGGCAAGTGTCGAACACAGGACCTCCAGGTCTCTAGCTCTACCAATTACGGCTTACGCCACACACGACGCCACCACTACTTATGTCATGGGGAAGGCGACATGTAGGTATTAACACTCTGATCCTGATCTGTACAAATAGCTTAGTTTATCCGGAGATTTACGAACCCGACGAAACTATTCACAGATGGTAAACTCACCTAGTTCACAGTGGGTTCCGTACCAGCCTGGTGGGCACCGACACGTGTAGCTGTTCACTCCGTCCTGGCATGTCCCACCGTTGCGACATGGATTACTCGCACAATCATCGTACTCTGTTTTAAAGTCGAGGTGAAGGGTAAAAGATAAAAGTCAATTAAGTATTCTGAACTGTAGATAAGTAAATTAGCCCACAAAGCTTGCATGTCATAATACAGTCGACTCTATCTAAGGTGGAATTGATTCGGGCGGAGGAGGAGTGTCACCGGTAACTGACAAGTGAATGTGCAATAGAAATAAGAAAAAAAAAGAATAAATTGGTCCTTGAATTCCTTACCACTTCCTGACTGACAAGCTCCGTTGTAAACCGTGACGTCATCTATCGCTGCATCTCCCAGGGCACCATTCGTGACACCTTCGAACACAATCTGCAGTAAGATAAGTTCAGGCATCGGTTAAAGAACGAAACCTCAATTTCATGTGTGCACATATGGGCAAGGTCAGTATTGATGTAGCATATAGACGAATCATAAAGGGGGAGATGTGGTTTATATATATATATATATATATATATATATATATATAATTAGATACTGTTGTCCTCGATAGCTAGTATTTGACAAAAGTTCACCTACATTCATACTAGTCCAACTATATCAACTACCTCCGCCTTTAAGACAGCAATAGCTAAGTTCCATCCCTTCTGGTTTGCGCTGAAAGCCGAGCTACAAGATCATAATCCTCTACTAACCATGTTGATTTAACTAAAGAAAAGTATATTCCTGGTTCACTCTATATACTCTACATGCAAACCAAAAAACAAAACGTGGTGTCAGAAGTGGGATCAATCTCCACCCTCTAAAATAACATTGTAGTCAGTACCTCGTATGCTCTGTTGTCTACTATTTCCACTTCTGCCATCTTCCACTCGTTTCCCTGGTCGCCGCTGAGGCTCCAGACGGGTTGATCCAGCTCGTGACCGATGTGTCGGGTGTACACGTTCAGAGTTCCCATGGAGGGGCCGTACATGTGGTAGTAGAACTGGAGACACGTGCCGCTTGTGATGGGCATGATAGGTCCCGACAGTCGGGCCTTCTGGCCACCGGTGTGGCCCGTGGCTTCTATATGAGCGTACTGACCTGAGGTTTGCAAGGCAAAAAGAGCATGGTCATACCTTCGTGCAATGTTTTTGTAAACGTCTTGCCCGACGGAGATGAACATGTAGGTAAGCATTTGAATAAGAGTAGTTGTGTTGACTTAAAATACCGTACTTGGTTCTAATCGGTATATGTCCTCGTTAGTATTAGTGTTAGGGCAAACATAAGACAATGGATCAGTTACTCCACCGTTAAGTCAGGAAAGTCGTGTTAGATGCGCTTCCTAATACCCGCCTCACATTATATACGATCTTCGGACGTACTTCGCGATCGCAGGAAGGTCGGCTGATTTTAAGATCTTAAGATGGTCTTGCGTATTTTTCGCCCAAAATCTGTTCCCCTCACATATAAGCGAGCCTCGTGCAATCGACGGTGAATAAATCTATGATAATGAACCTCCCATGACCTCTTGCACGCGGACAAGGGAACACAAAACGTTACTCAAAAAAGGCAAGAGATCAGTAAATGTTGCTTATTTTGTTGTCGGAATCTTTTTAACTAATGAATGGAATGCGCGGGCATAATAGAAATGACACAAGAAAGGAAAGTGTGTCACAAAGCCAGCCTACATACTGCCACAGGGGCCACAATGTTAGAATTACCCTCACATTCCCAGAAATTCAATATTTGTAAACAATCGGAAGTCGGGTGAACGTCGCCCGAACGTCGCCCGACTAACGGGCGTTCGCCATCCGATTTGCGTTGGATGATTAATAACTATGTCTGTGCTCGCCTATCGGTCTTCAATCGTTGGATTGACGCAAGAGTTTTGACCGATACCCTTGCGAGGTACGCACGATTTGCACGCACGATCTGCGACTCGGTAACGAGCTCTGCGATCTCGGAGATCTCCTGCGACTTGTCGCTTATGTTAAGAACATGTTTCGCTGCACCGCGACCGTCGTAAGACTCCTGAAAATTGCCGGCGATCCCTAAAAATCGCAAGATGATCGTGAGAACACCGGGCGTCTTACTCACGAAAATGTCATTTAGAGCTCGTGAACTAGTCTTCCGATCGAATCGCTCCTAATGTTAGGCGGGTATAAGGGCGCAACAGAGGACCAGGACCCGGGCCCCTGGGTTATGAGCCAAGCGCTCTGTCCATTACGACAAACGATGTAAGATGGGTGGATTCTTATGTTTGCTGAAAATCAGTTTCAAGGTTTCAACTGTATCTCTGTTGTATACGTTGTCTGACCCTTGCCTCTTCCCTCATGACCTCAATGAAAAGCGGCCTGTAGGCCGATTTGAGCTTTCACGAATAAATAAAGGTTCAAACAAACAAAAAGGATAAACATACCATATCCTGTAGTGTGGTCACTGTCCGGTCCCGTCAGTGATGATGCAGTGTTTCCTGACTCGATTGTCCAGTCGAAATCGTCGTCAGTACTCTGTAGATAACCGTAGAACTGCAGCTCGCGTTCAAAGTCGATAGCACCGTAGACTGTAATGGATTACAACGCTGATTAGTCATGTATCAAACATAATAAGATATAACATTTTGTACGTTTGCTGCAAGTCATGGTTTCACGGTATAAATGTTATTGTCTCCGAGGTGTTATAGTCTTATAGGTTAGATGTTTGACCGCAAAGTCTAATCTCTAATCCAGACTAATCCAGTTCACCTTAAATCACTTATGCTGCGTTTTAGAGCTCCTCATCTAAACGCAATATTACGCAGATTAAACCGGAAGAACATAACACCAGCATGGTACAATGCTATGCAAATAGATCTCCGTCAAAACGTTTGACAATTAACGCTTTGACAGTTAGGAGAGATTGAAAGAAGAAGCCGCCCTACTTTCGTCACAGTTTATTCCGGTCCAGCCGCCGAAACACCGGCATATGTACGCGTGAAGCATGTCCACACAGGACCCGCCGTTCTGGCAAGGATTGCTCAAGCAGTCGTCAACATCTTCGTGGCAATGTGAGAGAAAACAAACATGGCGTAAGACAAGACTCCATGACAGTGGCGTTTGTTTAGTCATCTTAACGACGAAACGACCAATATTTTCATCATACAGTCATCAGTGCACAACAAAATCCGTTCTCAAGCCTGTCCATGGTGCTGAACACACCATCCACACAGACGTACAGGACACTGGTGCACATCGCATCTGTATACACACCTATCTATTGTGTTTTGAAGACATCTAAGCTTTAATGTTATCAAAGAGGAACTGCATATTTACTATGAAGAAATGAAGAGACCCATTCCTCTATAACGATCGGTGAAGTAGAATATTATTTCTTCATGTTGTTATTAATGAATCTGCGTTTAAAGTAAAACAGAATCTGGTAGAAACAAAAACAACTATCTGGTTGTTGCTGTTGCTATGCTCTTACCAGGATCAAGGAATGCGATGTCATCCAGCCCGATATCTGCAGGGTTAAAGCCGTCTTGATAAGCCTCAAAGATCACCTGTGAGAAAAGTAGCAAAATGAAAATACGTAACAGCGTTTTCATTCATCTTCACTAGATATCCAATATAACATTCAAAGCCTCTAGAGAAATTTTCCAAACCTCTCGAGATCTTTTAAAATAATATTGATAAATTTGTTTAAAACATCTCAAGACTAAGGCAAATGATATAAAGATTAGTTACCAATGTTCCGTTAAAGAAGTTTTCAAATTTCGATTCTAAGGAACTTTCAGATAGAAATATAGCATTGATATGATACTTATATGAGTATGATAATTAATGTTAGTAATAGTAAAAAGCAAATACAGACGAAATCGGTAAAGTCTATAACAACATCAACATTATTTCTAACCTGTCCCCTATTTCACACATGGAACAGCCCATAAAGAAAACAAAGCAGCCATCTTGGTTTTCTTTGGTGTTGTGTTTGTTTGATGTATGAGAATGACTATATAATAATACCGTAGATCATACCCTAAACTGTGTAGTGTCGTTGACATCAACTGTGCCTCTTCTCCACTCGTCTGACTGTCCAGCAGCGCTCCAGACATACTGCCCCACAGGAGCGTTATCGTCCAGCACCAGGTACACTCTCAGTGTAGAGTCACCCGGTGTGTTTTTATAATACCTGTGGGGAAATGCTGATTCGTCACGGGATGACATCTCCAATTCTGGCTTCATTTGTACTGCAACAATGCAGTACATAATCACAAAGTTTTTCATGCACAACCATAACATTTATTACGAGCCAGGGCTATACTGTTACTGTTAAGATGACAGAGGGCCATAGGGACGTGCATGATTGATCAATTGGTCTGTTACATATGTAACATGTTTGGAAGTAATATCATTCTTGTCTCGCGCATTGAAATGGGCATTGGCTTAGTGTAAACAGACATCAACAAAACTAAAGCAAATAGGAATAAATAAGACGTTAAACAACATTGTTTTATCTCAGGCGATATGGCCGGGCGCAACTGTTTGCGCATGTCTCTAGACCTCATACTGACATAGCAAACAAGGGTTTAAACAATGGTTTATTTGTGAATTTTCTTTGTGAAATTTTGGCAGTTCTCGGCTGTTCCAACTAATCAATTAAGTTTCCAAAAATGCTGCATTAGTTGAAAAAATTATTTTCTTCACGAAAAGCCCCATGAGGAAGTGGAATGATCGTTAGTGGAATCTTTTAAGCCAAAGGGACCAATCCAAGTGCCCCGGTTTGGGGGGGGGGGGGTTGTATGTAGCCATATAGAATTTGCTAGAACTGCGTTTGATCAGATTGGGGGTTGAACAGGTTAGCATAACGTAAGATATCTGAGATAAAAACAGCTCCTTTTTCCATGGATTACATAATGAAATACGCTACGGCCGCGTGGCGCGTTGGTACACCCGATCCCTCGATCTCGGAAGTTAAGCAACGCGCGGTCCGGATAGTGCTTGGATGGGGGACCAACCAAGGACGTCCGGATTGCTGTAGCCTCACGAAGTTTTCCACGACATCGTCTTCCGGGAGGGACGTAAAACGGGGGTCCCGTGTTCGAGGAGGTGCCTCGACCACGTTAAACAGCCTCATTACTCATACTTTGGGTACCTACTGGCTGGCAAAATACACCAGATGATTATTATTATTATTATTATTAAGTGGATCATCTTGTAACGAGATCCCACGGTGCCTTGTGCTGTGTATTTTGCCCCCTTGATATGATAACAACCTGACCTTTGCACCCGTGAGACAAAGTCTTTCTATCAGCATCATTAGACATAGAAGCGCTACATTGCAGCTCAAAGCTAACAGCGAAAAGGTAGGGCTTCTCTACTGTTCTCTTGTGGACTTGTCTACTGCATCATTGGTGTGCTTTCTTATCATCTTTACTGTATGTGTGTCCGTGTAAGTTAGTATATAGAACTACCGTGACAGTGATAAACTTTAGCTGATATTGTTGTGTAACTGTCTACTGAGCCGTGGGAGGGGTAGCTGCTACATAATCTTTGAATAATACGCTTACACAACCCATATAGTAACGATGACCCTAACCAATGAAATGGATGAAGGAATTACAAATGAAGATGTGTTAGACAGTGGTCAGAGTCCAATCCCCTCGAACAACTGTCAACAGCAATGGGCGATGGTTTCATAGTCTCAGAGTAAGTGGGTCAAATTGGCAAGTGGATATGCTGATTAATATATAACTCCTGACACGCGAGCTGCATGCTGGAAGGTCACTGTGTTCGTCTCTGTGCACCTAGAGATGTCTAGCTGCATCAAACAGAGTGTTCTTGAATTAAATAAAGTAATAATATAAGTAATACCTGAGTGACCTAGAGTTCCACGAACCCATACCGTCACCAAAGGACATTATTTTTTCTGACTGGCGTATTATCTGGATCACAAATATAGATCAGTATAGCCTGGTTTGGCATAAGAATTATTGTTATTTCTGAATTCTCATCTGTGCGACATCTCTGTGGCCTTCCTGTCATAACTCAAATAAAAAACCCTGAAACATGACGTCTTTCTACGGACAAAGGTCTTTTGAACTGATACTAGAAGCATCAGCGTTTACCTGATCATAATATGAATTTCATTAATGCACTGAAATATTGCTTGTTGAAAATTTCCCACTCTCTAGAAATGGTAGCGTCATCAGAGGATGATCAGAGTCATGTGTCTGAGTTCCTCCGCCTCCTGTCTGCCCGACTGCCCGCCGGCGTTACCGGCACCACGCTGGTCATGTGGACCCTGGTGTTGGTACTGGCTGTCCGTCTGTCTGTGTGGGTGGTGAGCTTCATAGCGTGGCAGGTAAAGATCAGGAGAGTCATGAAGCAATTTCCAGACCCTGGACCACCTGATCCTAATGGGGTATGTTGGTTTACGAGGGGCGTTCAAGAAGTAATCCACCTGACCCATTTCCAGTCTGATCTAAATGAAATTTTGCATATGTAATGATTCATATCTCTATGGGTTATGTTGCAAAAAACAGCTCTGAACTAATTTTGGTTTTTGATTTAAAGGTGTTTGAACTGAGTCAGGTGTGAAATGGACCATGTGTGAAATGGAGCCAGTTGAGTGTCGCGCAGTGATCCGGTTTTTGTATTTGAAAGGACGCATACCAAATGAGACTTTTGATGAAATAAAAGAAACTTATGGTGATGATTCCCCATCATATGACCTTGTAAAACGCTGGCATTGTGAATTCAAACATGGCCGGAAGTCTGTGGAAACAGCTCCCAGACCTGGTCGTCCCTCTTCTGCCATTGATGAGGCATCTGTTGCAGGACCAACCTGGGGCGTCCTACAAAAACGGTGTACAGAGCTGCATCAAACGGTGGTAGAAATGCATAACTCTGGGTGATTCCTATGAAGAGAAAGACTAATAACTGCACCAAGTTTCATTAATCTCCTCCTTTGGGAAATGGGTCAGGTGGATTACTTCTTGAACGCCCCTCATATGACCCAGAGTTTTAGTTCATTGAGTCCATTTGGCTTTATTTCATGTCGAATCTTTCAAGGCTCATAAGACTAAATGTGATATCTAATTAATAGCTACCCATATAGAAAGGGAAACCGGCCATTTTGATTCGACGTTTATAACTACGTACGTAATTTTTCAATTTCAAATTAAATGAGACAATACAATTGGTAGGATGGCTGATTTAGCCAACCACTGTCAGAATTGTAGAAGGCGACAAGTTGTTCATCAATTTATAAACTATTCTCGTCTTATCACAGAAAGGCTCACAATGGGCACGTTGTTTCTTGTTATCGATGATCTTGTTTTCACTTCTACTGTATAATGACTATGCTAATCTAGCTGTCGTTCTTGTAGGTTTTCTTGTCTCATGTTGAGAACAATCCCTACCATGTCCGGTGGCTGGGTCCCTTCATTGCTGTTACATCCTGTACCCATCCGGACACCATCAAACCAATCTTGAGCAATAAAAGTGAGTATCATTTTCTGTCGAATTTAGAAACTGACCAACGCAAAATGGACATGTTTGAAAAGCAATGTTTTTGATTTGTGTGACAGGGCGATCTGTTCACTGTATCCTTTTTTTCATTCAGAAGAAGATTTTAAAGCCCCAGTTTGCAATATTGATAACTGCTTGCTTTTCAGGGCTTACATTTTTTGCTATCCTGTGTTTCAAAATACTCCAATAACTGCTCTTCAGCGTTCTAAATAGCTGTCAGTACTACTTTCGGTAGTAAACGCTTTCTCTCGGGTTTCTATTGTGCCTTTCAGCACAAAAGCCTGACTGGACGTACAGGTTCTTTCGACCTTGGCTCGGTAGGTGTAGATCTTTCCTAGTTCCTTTACAAACATAAAAGCGTTGCAGTATCCAGGATAACATTGCTGATAATGCTAACTCAATTTCAACGTTTACGGATATTATGTTTGCTGGGAAATGCTGATGTTGTAGTTGCAGCATTTGTATACGTTTGGTCGGATGGCAACAATCCCTGATCACAAGTTCTTTAATTTAACCTCCAAGATAAATGAGAGTTTCCGTGCTTTTCCATGTAGGAGACGGTCTTCTACTCAGTGAGGGAAGCAAGTGGCAGAGGAACAGACGTCTGCTGACGCCGGCTTTTCACTTTGACATCCTGAAGCACTATGTGAAGCTGTTCTCTCAGTCAACAGTCGTGCTTCTGGTACGATTTAGATTTGACTTTTTACAGCAAGAATTATATCTTCGTAAACCCAACTGTAACAAAACTTGTACAGGAATCGGACTTTGTCTACTTGTATACAAACGGCCACTTCAACACCTGATTCAAAGATCTAAAATTGATTCCATCCAAAATCCCCAAGCTCCCCCTATTCAAAATTGATGTGTCAATATCTATTCGCAGGATAAGTGGATGTCATGTGGTCCAGGCGCATCTGTTGAGTTGTTTGACCACGTCGGGCTGATGACGTTGGACAACATCCTGAAATGCAGCCTGGGTTACAACAGCAGTTGCCAGACCGACGGGTAAGTTGTTTTCTTTGCATATGGAAATACGTTCATGAGAAATAAGACAGACATGATGGTCCGGTTTGCCATATGCTACAGTCACGTTTCCAAAAGGCAGTTTTTGTTGTCATGGCTATCGACAAGAATATCCTGTCAAGATCAAAAATGCAAATCAGTCTCTACAACTGGATAAAAAACGGAGATTTACTTTCGGAAATTCCATCACTCTTCTTCAGCGTCACTAGAATGAACAGGCAGAACAATTTGATACAAGTACAGCTAACAGGATAATCTGGTTGAACCACTAACTCCACTATTTTTTTGCATATTGTTTACCTGGATATCTAACCTTCATGAATGTATCCTATCAAGATGTTAAGAGCACGAAAAAAAGGCTTGTAAACTTCACTCTTGTTTGTTTGCATTGTTGTGCCTGGACTGGGACATTAACAAACCTTTTTTTGCCATATTGCAGCAAGTCGGCTCCGTATATCCTTGCTGTGCACGACTTGACCAGACTGATCGACGAACGGTTTGATTACGCACCGTACCATATTGACTTCATCTACTACCTGAGTGCGAGTGGACGCAGGTAAGCTGGAACTTTTCGTGTAGTGTTATATCAAAGATTTCTGGTCACTTTAATGCAAGAAAGTAATAATTCAAAACCAAAAATATGATCTTTGTCAACTACCGTCTGTAATTGATCACTGCAGATTCCGCCAGGCCTGCAAAGTCGTCCACGGTCTTTCTGAACAGGTCATAACGGAAAGGAAGGAACGACTAAAGAAGGAAAACTTTGCCTGGTCGAGTTCAAGGAGTGGGAAGTGTTTGGACCTTGTGGACATCTTGTTACAGGCAAAGGTAACATTATGATGATGCTCATACATGTAGAAAGTAAACTAACCAGCATGGAAAGAGTTGGAACTTTACCCAAAGTTTCGGCTGACTCGCGAAATGGACCAGTCTTCTGCAGACGAAAACCTCTTTTCGTGTTGGCTATATAAAGTTTAGTTTTCTCCAGAAAGTAGTTTCTCAACACAGCTCATGCTCATGTAGCTACAGGTTCCTAGATGTACATAGTACTCAGTACATAGTACCAGACAATCATACCACATGTCCATAGAGTTTAGCCTTAGGGTTACATTTCTCCTTATTATGAACATGGACTTTTAAGAAAAGAAGTCATGCACCATGTTTTTATCTGAACAGCTAATTCCTTTCAAATTATTCATCCTACTTGGACAATTATTTTTTTCATCACTAAAAGCGTCATGGTTTATTTAAGGACGAAGACGGTACCGGACTGAGTGTTTCCGAAATCCAGGACGAAGTCAACACTTTCCTGTTCGGCGGCCACCACACCACTGCCAGTGGAATCAGCTGGACACTGTTCCACTTGGCCCAAAATAAGGAATATCAGGACAAGTGCAGGAGGGAGGTGGAAGAGGTGCTTCAGGGACGGACAGAAATGACATGGTGAGAACTTCTTTCCAGAGCCTTCATATTTCTTAGTGCTAGTCTCATACAAATATGCTTCCTCTTAGTATAAATTTTCATCCTAGACTCATCTCCGTCGTTCCTGGACCGAATGATATTGAAATATTCGCCACGGTAAAAATTGATGTATTTCAAACGCTTATCATTTAGTACCTGTCTAACATGATTTTTCTTCGCCATAGCAGCCATGCTTTACGTCATTTATCAAGGTGATTTACATGTTCTCTAGTTTTCACAAGTATAGGAAGCGCTTTGTGAAAAAACAATCACCCACCGAAACTGTAAAACTTCGAGGGGTGATCAGTAAGTTCTCGGCCTCACCCAGAAATAAAAAGCACAACTCAGATTTTGAGCCACAACTTCATAGCATGAAGCCTTTTATCAATATCCTCCAAATTACAAATCATTGTAGTCATTACTTTCCTGGCATTCGTTTTTTTCTAAATTAGAAGGTAAGTGGCGAGAAAAACAAGGGTGAAGTGATTACCCCTCGTACTGATATCTAAGATCATCTTCAAAGTTAAATTCTAGAAGATAAAGCGTTGTCGATGATGCAATGCTGTCGATGTTTCTGATGACGTATCTGTACAGGCATGACGTCGCCAAACTACCATTCATCACCATGTGTATCAAAGAGAGCATGCGCTGTGTCCCCCCTGTTCCCCGAGTGGCACGGTCCGTGAAGCAGGATCTGACCTTCCCTGACGGAAAGTCGTTGCCAAAGGGTGAGCTAATTTTACAGACGTCATCGACATTTCAAATGTTTTCCATTGGTTCTGGTGTATGGCTATGTCGTTCTATCTGTAAATTTGCTTTCTACAGGAAGCCCAACTTTTGCTGGTTTCGAGTTAAGCCATAGGAACAGGGAGATCTGGCCAAATCCTACGGTATGTTTGCAGTATTTTCTAACCAACTGTCAAAGCTCTGAGCTCACGCATTCCTACTGACAGAAAAAGTCGCAATTTTTCAACCCAATTTCTGATTGAAGATAAACGTTCTGAGTCACATTTCTCTAATTGTATTCTGCATAGCGAGTTTAAAATTGCCTGAAATTCTTCATATCACAGGTGTATGACCCTTACCGCTTCTCACCTGAGAACGTGGAGAACAGATCTCCCTACGCGTTCCTGCCCTTCTCCGCAGGACCAAGGTATGACACAAACCATCCAATTTTTTAAAAGATATGTCCATTGACTATTGATAAAACATTCAAGATTTCTCAACTTTACTAATGAAATCAATCTATCAATCTATAGCATGTACTTTAGTATCCGGTAATGTTCGGGAGGTCTTTGAAGTGCCCTTATATACGAGGGCGGTTCAAAAAGTAATGCCACTGGTTTTATTACGGGCTCATTTTTTCATCGAATGAGTTCAAATTTGGCACAAATGTACAAGACTATATCCTCTTGAGATTGAGATGTCTCGAGTTGAGGTTTAGATCTTTATGAGCAACTGAGATGACTTTAAGATGACCACGAGCTTAAAAGCTTGTCAGGAGATCAGTTCCTCTAGATCTTACCATTTTAAAACTATTGTAGTAAGCTGAAATTTTACCTGTATAATAACAAATGTCTCTATAGATTACATGTTAAATTTCATGTTTGAACTTTTAATGGTTCATCTTTTACAGCCACTAGAATAGAGCGAGTTGCTATATTACAGACAGTTTGATTAATAGCCAAATATGTGATTTGTTGAATAAAGGTTTTTGTAGACTGTTTTCCATTAACCAACAGATGCGAAAAGAGGTCAGAGGTCAGGAAGAGGGCAGCCATGTTTGTTTTAGCAGAGGAAGCTGGAAGGATCTAAAATCGGTAAAAATCCTATCCTAAACAAACCATCCAGTTTTCTTTTTGTGCTGTAATGTAAGATGACTTTATAGAGTATTGTGTTTAGTCGACATTTTTTAATAAGACAGAGTTTTTTATGCTGGAAAATCCCACTCTGTTACCTACTCGGAAAGAGGGGAGGGGGGTGCCACTTCTTCCGACCTCTGATGTCTGGTCAGATTTTATTGATTAGAGATGACTATAGTGCAGAATCTGATGTGTTTCTGATGGAAGTGCAATGATATGATGTGTATTATTTTAGCGCCGGGTCGGCGGCAGCTGTAATTTGCAGTCAATTTGTTTTATGGTCTTATGTTGTGCAATATGCAAATAGCAGATAGGTTGTCTGTACTATATTGATGTGACGCTTTTACAGTTGTACATTTTGAAGTAAGGACACTGCAACATGTGTTTTCCAGCTTGCCCTAGACCACCAGGGTGCTTTAACCATGCCACTGGTGGGTACAGGGGGAGAAGGGGTGGTAGTAGTAGGAGGGACAAGCCCTGCAAGATTAAACCCTTAGTTAGTCAGAGGACCTGGGAAAGGCCAGTGTACAGGAGGGAAAGAGTGTTGCAAAATGTATCTCTGATTTGTAGCTCTCAAAGCAGTAGTAACAGTTCTGTAAAGAGAGTGACTCCCTCACTACTGTTGACAAATGTTAGATCTATCAAGAACAAGAAACATGAGCTGGAAGCTACTGTTGAAAATTACTCGGCACAAATTGTATGTGTGACAGAAACCTGGACCACTCCAGATATACCTGACCATGTTATATCAATGCCTGGTTACAAATTGTTTAGACGGGACAGGCCAAATCAGAAAGGGGGAGGGATTGCGGTGTACATTCCTGAGGGCTTTCAAGCTCGCAGATTGCACGACTTAGAGGAAAGAGACCTGGAAGTGATCTGGGTGCAAGTCCGGCCGCGACGGCTTCCCAGGTCAATTCCAGTGATTGCACTTGGCGTGATCTACCACCCCCCATGCAAAAATAACAAACAAGGGTCTGACGCTATGTTAACTCACCTGGTAACCAGAGTTGATACCATTCTCAACCACCAACCCCAAGCTGGGATCTTGCTGTGCGGTGACTTGAACGGTCTTCCACTTAAACGTCTGCAAACAGCCCACCCAACCTTAAAACAGATTGTTAAACAACCCACAAGGGGAGCAGCAATCTTGGATGTTGTGATCACTAACTTGGCTCAGAACTACAACAAGCCTCAGATAATCCCACCAATAGGGAATAGTGATCATGCTTGTGTCCTGCTCAAGTCTGGTATACCTGCTGTAAAACACCCGACTGTCAGAGTTCCTCGTAGAGTTGTGACCCCCCACAGGAAGAGGGAGTTCGAAATGGCCCTAGCAGTGCAGGACTGGACGGAGGTGTTTGAGGCAGTGTCAGCCCATGACAAGGTGGCCAAATTTTACGCGATTCTCACATCCCTTCTTGACACTTACTGTCCTGTCAGGATGAGTCCAGTCAGGACCAACGACAAAGGATGGTTCACAGAGAGAGTTAAGAAAGCCATTGAAAAGAGGCAAACAGAATTCCAGCAACATGGAAAGACGCAGATGTGGAGAAGCCTTCGGAACAAGGTCAACACCGCTATACGCCAAGCCAAAAACTGGCATTACCGTCACTGCATCCAGCAGCTCAGAGGTGAAGCCCCTCGTAAATGGTGGGAGTGTATCAACAGGGAGTTGGGAAGATCAGGAAGCAGTGGGAGAGCTACAATCACAGATGAGCTTTCAGCAGAGAGCATCAGTCAGTATTTCGCCAAAGCAGGGTGTGAGAGTGAGTCTCTTTACATCTTCCCGCTTCCGTTCGCAGGCGTGTGTCCTGACTTGTGCTCGATTGGCGAGGTGAAAGTTTTACTCAAGACTACCAACCCAAGGAAAGCTAGTGGGCCGGACAACGTACCAAACTGGGTGCTTAAGGACTGTGCTGAGGACTTAGCACCTGTTGTTTGCCATCTCTTCAACACCTCGTATGCGAAGGGCACAGTGCCCTCAGTGTGGAAGTCGGCAAATGTTGTGCCTGTACCGAAGGCTGCTGGAGCATCTCAAGTGGAGGACTTTCGACCAGTCTCCCTTTTAGCTGTTTTGGCAAAACTGCTCGAGAGATGCGTTCTCAAGAGATTACTCCCTGCACTAACTACGGTCATCCGGGACCAGTACGCCTACATGAAAGGCTCGTCAACCACATTAGCATTGGTGCGTTTGGTACAAACCTGGTTATCTGCTCTTGACTCCAAAAAGCCAACTCTCGTAAGGGCACTTTTTGCGGATATGAGCAAAGCTTTTGATCGGGTAGATCACGCCCTGCTGCTGATGTGTGTTAACAATCTACAAGTGAGTCCACACATGCTGGCATGGATACACAACTATCTCAAACATAGACAGCAAAGAGTTGTGACCCATGGCAAGTTCAGCACCTGGCACACTTTAACATCAGGAGTCCCACAGGGGGGTGTTCTCTCACCCTACTTATTTTTGCTGTTTATGAGCACTAGGTCACCAGTGTATAGTTCCACACTAAATGTTGGCTATGCTGACGACGTCAGCTTGTCGCGATCTCTCCATGTGGCTGTGGCAAACAGCGACAGGGCAGTGGAGGAGGAAGCGACTCAGCTGGATGTATGGGCTAGCGACAACAAGATGATTTTAAATGGAGGCAAAAGTCAGCTAATGCAAATATGTTTTAACAGATCAGTTCCTGTCCCACCAGAGATTATCTTAGGGGGACAACAGGTGCCATGGGTTGAACAGGCCAAGGGTTTGGGGTTTATTTTGGATAGGTACTTGACGTTTAATAACCAAGTGACATCCATGGTCACGAAGGCCTCTCGTAGGCTTCATTATCTTAGGCTCCTTACTAAACAGGGCACTAGTGTCGTGGATTTGGTCCAGGTGTACGTCACACTTATCAGACCTGTGCTCGAATATGGGCACGTACTACTAGTAGGGTGTAGTAAGGAGCAAGAGAGACAAATTGAAAGAGTACAACGGAGAGCACTCCGTATCGTCTCACTGGGGGGAAGACGAGAGGTGCCTGCTTTGCCGACGCTAAAAGAACGACGAGAGGTTGCGGCAGTGAAGCTACTGAGGGACATGCTGGACGAGGGTCACCCCCTCCATGACCTGGTGCCGCCGGCCAGAACCACAGTCACTGGGAGGACTCTTAGAAACGGCAATGCACTTACTGTGCCAGCTGCCCGGACACAGAGACTGAGAAGGTCGTTCTTGTACCAGGCTATACGCCTGTACAATGAGGCTTGATACTCTGCGTAGGACGTTCCTGTCCTTGACTCCGGTGTTCCTTGTGAAGTATAATGTACAACTTTGTATAGGCGTTTCTGTATCATGTACTGTAATTTGTTTAATGGATGTATATACATATATTTTGTAGTCGACATGTTGAAAATTTGTACAAAATCAGTGATATTCAGTTTGTTCTTACAAACTGCGATGCTGATTCTTTTCTGAATAAACGAATAAAACGAATAAACGAAACATTGCACAATTATTAACTGTTTCAAGACCAAGAAGTGTGTTAAGTTTGATTTTTCTCAGTTGATACGAAAGTCGGTTATAGAAACTTTAAGCAGCCCACCCGTAATCCACCGCTAATTACGACCCTAACGACCTTACTTCACACCAGGAACGAAAAAATAATAAATGGTTGTATTTAAAAGATGAAAATAGGCATGTGGCTTATAGAGAAATGCAACTTGACACATGTGCAATTTTAGTTCCTTACAATAGCTACAAGTGATTCAGGGACATTACCAATCGCACGTTAATTGACCCTCTAATTTCTTCCGACTGGATAACAAGGGTGTGGTCATCTTGAACTCAACTCAGTCAGTCATAAAAATCTTAACAACAAATTGAGATGTCTCAATCTCAAGAGGATATATTTTTGTACCTTTGTGCCAAACTTCAACTCATTCGATGAAAACATGAGCCTGTTATAGAACCAGTGGCATTACTTTTTGAATCGCCCTCGTATCTTATCTCGTTGAGTATCTTTTTGCAGCATCAAGTTAAGACCTAAACCATCCTTGTATTTGTATTTTTCATAAAATAGAATTTGGTAATATACAGGAGTACTTTGAAGCATTCTTATACCTAGCTGATGTTTGTTTTAAGGAACTGCATCGGGCAAAACTTTGCTATGACCGAGATGAAGGTGTCCGTGGCGCTGATCCTGCAGAGCTTCCAGCTGGAGCTGGACGAGACCAAACCTCCAGCCGTCCCCTGTGACAGGATAACTCTACAGGCTAAGGATGGGATCTGGGTGAAAGTTCACCCGATCAAGACCAATACGCACAACTAATTGTGGGACAACGTTCTAGTTAACTTGCAATGTTTCCCAATTCTGTATTCTATGTCAAAATATAGCGAATATTGTTAATCCTAGTTGTTTGATGAAATCACCATGTTAACATAACGTATGTTGGTTCTACGGTTCACTAAAGTATACATGGGGACATGTAATGTTATGTGATATCTACGCTAGTAAATGGCAATGACATTTATCGTAGTTGTAATAAGTTAGTAGTTAGGTAAATGTTTCTTGTGAAATTTAAAAGTGACCAGAAAAGACTGACATATCTAATGTTTGAATATCTAATATAAGTCGCCTTATTCTTGCCGAGGATGCAAATAAGGGTTAAGATAAGGGTTTAGATATCTTTGCGGGCCAATTATGGAATATAAAAGTTTCCTTACCTTTGAATAACGATAAACGAGTCAATGACTTACTGTTTTAGTACTTCTTCTACAATTTATTTCTAATAACATCATCTGTAAAATTTAGAACACGGCATGGCATAAAGGAATTGCAGTCTCTTGTGTTGTATTTGATTAATACAAAATTATTACAGTAATATATGATCCTTACCATGTGACCTGTACTTAGCCCAGTGGGGCAAAAATGTGCAATAAAGGTCTTCATTCATTCATTAATTCATTGTTGGCAAACATTTGTGAGCATGTTTAACCCATATTCTACTTGCACTTAGAAAATCTAAGTTTTACCTCACTTAAAAAAACGCTTTATTCTCTCAAGTATGTGGGTGCAACTATTTTTAGTACATGTATAGCGCGAAAAAAAGCATGAGGTTAATCGCTGTTTGGGCTTGGTGCACACAACCAAAATGGCTACGAAAAATATTCAGACAGAAACCTAGTGCTTGCCTTTCGTTCCTATAAGTAGCCTTACTTAGCAAGATATATGCTGATCTCCTAACTCTAGTAGCATCACGTGTATTGGTATGGGGGTTGTAAGCTAGCATCTCAAAGAGCTCTCCATTGATCTTCAACAAGAAGTTCATTTTGGGCTCTATCAGAAAGTAGGGTTCTCAGACCTTGCAGAAAAAGTCCTTTAAAGTGTAGACATGAACAAAATCTGTTCTCCAATTCATAATATCAATAAAACTTCTCAGCCTAAAGTTCTTAAGGCATGGTTACGTTCATGGTGGTGCGTGTTAAAATGGGCACAGGTAACTGATGACAACTCGAGCCCCAAAATACTGTAGATACGTCTGAGAAAATATAACGTCAACTGGGAGACAGCGAGAAAACTGAAGCACAAGATGTGAAACAACATCGTGTATCTCGGGACGGGAGACATCCACCGTTCGATCCCACGGTGTTTAGTCCTGTGTATTCTATTTGCCCCCTTGATGTGATTACTACCTGACCTTTGCACTGTGAGATTCTCAGTGCCGGTGGACAACGAAGTGCTCTACTGTCTAACCACCATTCAGTTTAACGAACAACAAAAAGGTACTGTTTCTCCATTACTATTCTCGTCAGTGACTACTGCATTACTGGTATGCTTTTATCACATATTTGCTGTGTGCGTGTGAGCACATGACCGACGAACTAATCAATGTTGTCAAGGAGGAGCTTTACTGTTTATTCAGGAGCGGGGGAGGGGTTTATCATGTAGCTTTTACATAACCTGAAAATGTTACACTCATAATCCAAACGATAACCATATCTACCGAAATGGATGAACGAACTACAAAATGCAAGATGAGTTAGTTGGGCAATATTTAATGTCGTGAAAAGGTGACAATTCGTAAGTAGGTCAAACATGCAAATCGATATGTTAATACAGCACCAAAATGCACGTGTTGCATGATGGGAGGTTATTAGTTTTGACGTCTCTGAGCAGCTTCCGAAGATTTGCCAGTTATAACCAAAAGGCGTGATCATGTTTTAAATATATTATAATGTATCATATCATATCATGTCATATCATAGTAATGATCTGATTAAAGGTATAATTTATATGCTTACATAAAGAAAAAAAAAACAGAAATGAATTGACAATGTTGAAACCAAATAGTATACTAGACTCCATGGGTAGAAATTGGCCAAATAGCGAGAATGAGAGAAGTACGCCATTGAGTTGTTACCCCATGAAAATGGTAAAGACTAAGACATAACGGATCACTATTATGGAGAAGTATGGTATCATGAACATTTTTGACATACTTGCATTATGTAAAAGATAACCAATGTAACGGATAACCCGTAATGTATGTATAGTGCTAGCCCCGCCTACCGAGGGGTTTCGACTCTCTCGAGGTCATGCAGTTTCCACTGTTTTGGGGGTTAATAATACCGCACGTTTGACTTTTAGTGACACACATTTTCCTCATTTGCATGAGGAAAAATTTGCATGTCTCAGATTTTTTCCTTGTCTTACACTACGTGGATATAAGGTCAGACTGACTTGTATGGGCGACATCCTCTTAAGACCCAAAAACTAATATGTCAGGGCGAAAAAAATCCAGCAAAAAATGACACCAGACCAAAGGGCTAAACGTACATTTTTTCTCAGGCTTCTTTCCTCTAATGTTCACCTCAAGTAACATTGTAACAGACAATTGTCGCCATTGATAATGTTTATACTGCCATTATTGTTTACAGAGGGAACAAGGGCGTTGTGGTACCATGCCCTGACCATGTGCTCCCATACCCTGGAGAGCAGATCCTCTGGCAAGCATGAAATTCTGATTTACCAATCACGCTATTGGGTGACATGTGGCCACAGTGTTTTTGGGAAAACAGGAAAAAATCAATGCGTATGTCAGCCATAACATTACGTCAATGTGACCTAATCACGGAAAATGAGCTCCTCTTATCGGCCTAGGGAATTAGCCTTGTACTAACTTTATTTCATGAATTTACTCTCTGTAGCCTGTCTGTCATAACGCATGTGAATCAATGGTAATGAATGGGAAAGCTCAAACAGTGCCTTTCATGGAAACAATGTACAACTGTCGTTACCAGAGGCATTACGGTTTAATTCATTATTGGGTAATTCATAAAATGTGAAATGTGTCTTTTTTCTGTTCAAGATTTTCCGCACTCTCGAGATGGTTGCGTCCATAGAGAATGATCAGAGTCATGTCTCTGAGTTCCTCCGCCTCCTGTCTGCCCGACTGCCCGCCGGCGTTACCGGCACCACGCTGGCCATGTGGACCCTGGTGTTGGTACTGGCTGTCCGTCTGTCTTTGTGGGTGGTGAGCTTCATAGCGTGGCAGGTAAAGATCAGGAGGGCCGTGAAGCAGTTTCCTGAATTCAACCGTGACTTGGTAGGTTTATAAACAAGTGTTAAGTTTATTGTGATACAACATCCTCCCAAATACACTACCCTTGGATGCCTTTGTCTCATCTGAAAATATGAAAAGAAAACCCATCCCAGATCTAGTTATAAGCATCTTATCAATACGGAATGTGCCCCCTTTTGTCTCGATTTCTGTTTTATCAAAGAACTTTTTTAGTTCTTTGGTTTTATGTGCCCTTTAACTAGGATTCGCCAAGGAAACGAGCTAAATGTTGAATTGTAGAATTAGATGTCTGGTAATCATGTAGTTAATCTTGGACTTTATCAACTGTTATCTTAATCATTGATGAGCTAAAAAAAACGCTGTTTCTTTTAACAAGGGACGCGTTGTTTCCAGGCATAGATGTTATTGTGTTTTTCTTGTAAGTAAAAATATAGTGTAGGTTACACTAATTTAGCTGTCGTTCTTGCAGACGGCGATATTGTCTCTGGTTGAGCACAACCGTTCCCATGTCTATTGGCTGGGTTCCCTTATTGCCACTATAGCCTGCAGCCATCCCGAGAACATTAAGCCAATCTTGAGTGGTAAAAGTGAGTATCCCTGTCCTTCACATTAAGTTGAATTTGGCCGTACATCTGTGCACAGGCTTAGGGGATGGCGCCCTTGGGCCAGACTTTTGTGCAAGCCTGCTACAGCATGGGGCAAGGTCCGCTGGTCGTGATCTTTCTCATTAGTGATGAGTGCTAAGCAGAAGCATGTACCATTTTTAAAGTCTTGGGTATGACCAGGCCGGGGATCGAACTCGCGACCTGTACCGAATGCAAGGCGAACACTCTACCCACTCGGCCATTGCACCAGTTTGTCCTGGAAAGTGCAAGACTCAACAAGCAACGAGCTAGTGATAATTGCACGTTAGGGTGATTGGTGGTTCAGTTTCCCCCCTTCGTTTTCACTCAAACGTAAAAGCTCTTGTTTGCAAAATTTCTTTTCAACAGTGGCATCTTTGCAGACTAATAAGATAAGGCTATGCAACGTTCTCAACGTGCTCTCAGTAACGCTTTCTCTCAGATTTCTGTTGTCAGAATTCTGTACGTACAGTATGTCATGTTTTGCCTTTCAGCACAAAAGACTGACTGGGCGTACAGAATGTTTAGACCATGGCTCGGTAGGTGCAGATTTCGCCTAGTTTCTTTACGAACATAAATAGTGTTGTAGCAACAATGATAACAATGTGTTTCTTGTCAAACCTAACACTTTCAAGGATATTATGTTTGCTGGCTAATGATGACGTTATCGTTTTGTTACATTTGTACAAATCTGGTCTGATGTAAAAAGTCGTATCTTTGATCATAAGTTCTTTTTGAAACCTGCCTATACTACCACCAACTCCTTGTATTCGTGTATTTCATGTAGGAGACGGTCTTCTAACAAGTGAAGGCAGCAAGTGGCAGAGGAACAGACGTCTGCTGACGCCGGCTTTTCACTTCGACATCCTGAAGCACTATGTGAAGCTGTTCTCTGAGTCAACAGTCGTGCTTCTGGTACGCTCTAGTACTTTGGTTTGGTTGCAATTGCATTCTGTACATGTCATCCAAGTCCCTTAAATTTTCTGGGAAACCGGTTAAAATCCACGACTCTTTTATTCCTTATAGATGTAATTTGATACGATTTTAACAGGTCTATTCCATTGCACACGTGGTACTGTTAAAATGACTAGAATCAATAAATAAAGACTTTAAAATAATCTTTGGCCTGGCCTGGGGTGGCACTAAAAGTCCAGTCTCAATCTATTCGCAGGATAAGTGGACGTCACGTGGTCCGGGCACATCTGTTGAGTTATTCGACCATATCGGGCTGATGACGTTGGACAACATACTGAAATGCAGCCTGAGTTACAACAGCAGTTGCCAGACTGACGGGTAAGTAATTTTATCCTTCGCGAAAATATTACATGAACGATTTTAAATTTTATCCTATTCATATTATACCCTACAAGGAATTCGGTAGTCATGTTCTGTTGTAGCACACCAGTTTTGCACAGTGAGTATTAGACCAGGCTGCAAGGACTGATCCATTCGCCGTGGTTTACCTCGTCTCCTTTCGATAAGTGCGGTGGGAATTCTAACGTGCTCGAGGCGTTACTCTCCTCAAACATGTCCTGATGCAATTTCCTTGTACATAGGCCAATACATCTCTACTGCTTTTCAAAAAAGGAATCGTACTGTCACAAACACTTGATGTTAACTCTGTATCGTGTACCACTATGTTCTAGTAATACCTGTTCCCCATGAATTAATCCGCTCAGCTGAAGTAACATAGCGACAAGTCATTTGTTACATAGAACCCTCTTACCATTGTTATGTATAAGCAACCACGTAGATATTTATCTTGATGTTCTGTACAATGTCATGTATTACACCCGAACTTGCCATACATTGTACCCGTACAATTGTTGCGCAGTAAAGATTGATTGATTGATTGATCAAACACGGGGCCTGTCCGCGACTTTACGTCCAATCCGAGAGAAGGCTTATGCTACAGGCACGTTTACAAAATGATGCCCTGTCTGATAGTTTATTGAACTTTTTGTTGGAAATTTCGGGCCGGGAATTCATAATACTCTCTTCTAATATTGCAGCAAGTCAATATGTTAAGAGCACGAAAACAAGAATTGTATTATTGCCATGACGACGATTAAGGATACAACAATACAGCTCAAATCAGAAATAGATTGGAACTTCCCTGTCGCACTATCCCTGGCACAATATACTAGCCCACCTGTAACATAAACCTACAGCCAGCAGAAATGTACTATCCCCGGTACAGCACAATGGTCTGCCAGTGACCTAAACCTACAGCTGAGCACTACAGAAGTATTTCCTGTCTGCCTGTGGCGTATGGCGTGAACAAGCTCTAGAAAAGAGAACGTATCCTTCATAACATAACATAACAACCAAGACAACGTGATCCATTGTGCAGAGTTTCCCTGTCTTACCACTGGTTTCAAAGGCCCAATGCCTCCAGGAAGCCAGTGTGACCTACATTCCACCATTGCATACCAGAGATACTTCGGGGACAGATTTGGGGGGGGGGGAGGGCTTGCATACCCAGCATACTGGGGAGTACTAGCATTCTTGGAAAAATGCCTGTGCAATTCCTAGAATTTTTGCAGACTGAATGCAATATATACCACTTGACGACTCCCCTGAGGCGTCGTCAAAAATTCGCTCTTGTTTTGTTGCGTTGTTGGTCCTCGACTAACAAACATTCCTGCCATATTGTAGCAAGTCGGCCCCTTATATCCTGGCTGTACACGACTTGAACAGACTGTTCTATGAACGGACCGAGAATCCACTGCACCATATTGACTTCATCTACTATCTCAGTACAAGAGGACGCCGGTAAGCTAGGATTTTTAAAATTTACTATTGAATGACTTTTTCTTTATAGTTAGGAGCAATTAAAAGCCCACAATATGATCTAAAATAGAAAAGTTGTCTCCTCCACCAAACATCCCAAGCAACAAGCATATCTCTCAAGGCATTGGTTCTGTAAAATGCACTCATTCCTTATCATAATGCAAATTATACACACTTTGTCGCTTTGCGTGTATTGTATGATTATAACTGCACCATTCCTTCCTGTATCTGTAAAGATTCCGCCAGGCCTGCAAGACCGTTCACGGTTTCTCCGAACAGGTCATAACGAAAAGGAAAGAAGAACTGAAGAAAGAAGACTTCACTTTAACGAGGACAAGAAGTGGGAAATGCTTGGACCTTTTGGATATCTTGTTGCAAGCAAAGGTAGAATTATGACTATGCAGAATTATGACTATGCTACCAGTGTTATTGTCACAGGCCCATACAATTATGATACATACCTCCAGTTCTATGAAGATAACCATATCCATGTCGATAGGTTTTTTTGGGGACTAAAAGCAATAAATGTACAGCTTTTATATTCTAGCCAGCCCGCTCATCTCAAATTGTTCATACTATTCGGACAATTGCCATTATTGTTTCATCAACAAAAGCATCACGGTTTCTTTAAGGATGAAGACAACAGCTAATTCCTTTCAAATTACTCATCCTACTTGGACAATTATTATTTTTTCATCACTAAGAACATCACGGTTTATTTAAGGATGAAGACGGTACCGGGCTGAGTGTTTCCGAGATCCGAGACGAAGTCAACACTTTCCTGTTCGGCGGCCACCATACCACTGCCAGTGGAATCAGCTGGACACTGTTCCACTTGGCCCAAAACAAGGACTATCAGGACAAGTGCAGGAGGGAGGTGGAAGAAGCGCTTCATGGACGGATTCAAATGACATGGTGAGATCATACCTCTGACAGTTATCATTTACTAACCTGTATGACCTGTTTATCTTCGTTTTTATTTCAACCACCGTCATTGATATGATCACTGTAGTTCTCGCATTATGTGTGTTCCTTTTCATACATTATTGGGCAAAGCCCCCTTCAGGTGTTGTTGCAAAAAGGTGTACCACTGGATTGTACGACAGCTGCTTCAAACTTCACTCTCAAAAGACGAAGTATTGGACCCCTTACATCTTACATTGTTCTCGATGTTACCGATGTTTCTCTACAGGCATGACATTGGCAAACTACCGTTCATCACCATGTGCATCAAAGAGAGCATGCGCTGTGTTCCTCCAATTCCTCGAACTATGCGATCCTTGAAGCAGGACATGACCTTCCCTGAAGGAAAATCGTTGCCAAAGGGTGAGATTTATTTTCGTACATTATAGAAAAGGTGGGATCCTTCCATTGTCTCAGGAAAAGAAGTTCTACCCAACAAGTTACAGTTGAGAGTTAGCTTTTAGACATATTCTATACTATTCTACACTGCTTGCGTGTTCCCTTGCATGTTCCCTGCAATTAGCCCTCAGGCAAGAATTTACAATAAACTATTATCATTGGTATTTCCATTGATTAAGCGTATGGCTGTCATATGTAAACATTTCTTTCTTCAGGTAGCCCAACTTTTGCTGATTTCCTTGGACTCCATAGGAACACAGAAATTTGGCCAAATCCTACGGTATTTCTTTTTATTAACTCACCAGCTGTCATTCCGTTGAGGTATCTCTAGTTTCACATGTTACTAATATTGCACGGCCGGATAGAGAGCGTCACGATGCTCATTCAAATAGATAAGCGTTCCCAGGTAAATGTTCGTTACGTATGTGTATTATACACAGAGAGCCTTAATTTGCCTAAACCCTCCATATCCAGGTGTATGATCCTTACCGCTTCTCACCTGAGAACATGGAGAACAGATCTCCCCACGCTTTCCTGCCATTCTCTGCAGGACCAAGGTAAGAACTAAACCATGTATCTTAGATGTCTCTTAGATAGGCGTTGAGTTACAAGAAATGGATTTACAGCATGTATTAAAAAAGGACAATCACATCCGTCTATAATAACATCCTATACGGTTTAGTTAGTAGAGTTTTAATTCTTATTCTATATCCACTCTTTTTGTTGCTTATATTTGAAAATAAAAAAGTCACTGTACTTTCTGTCGTGCCAATAAAGCTTGTCATATAATAGCAAACCAAGGGACTTGAAGAAAAAGATTACAGTTGGCAGTTAGCAATTGCATTCAGAATTCTTAAAGCTAGGGTCGAAAGGGGAAATTTATCCAAGAAACCAACCAAAGGTGGCCACAAAAGTGGTACTAAATCAGAGAGTCACTAGTACTGTTTTACTGCAGGTAATGCATAGAACTGCGTGATTATTTGTTTGCAGGAACTGCATCGGGCAAAACTTCGCCATGAACGAGATGAAGGTGGCGGTGGCGCTGATCCTGCAGCGTTTCCAGCTGGAGCTGGACGAGACCAAACCTCCGGCCGTCCCCTGTGACAGCATAACTCTACAGGCTAAGGATGGGATTTGGGTGAAAGTTCACCCGGTCAATACCAATACTTAAGGAGACGAAGAGCACGATCTACAGGTGTTACATTTTTTCATCAAAGAGTACGTTATTTCTGTATTCTTTGCCAGAATTTAGGAAATGTATTTTCTTTGTTTTAACTGTTTACACTAACAGACTGTGTTAGTTTCGCGGTTCATTGATGTTTGCTTGAGCATACATGGCGACAAATGTAATGTTATGTAATGTTATGTTGTATCTCCGCTAGTACGAGTACATGTCTCACGGTTTTAATCGTATAGCTATAGGCTTTTCTTGTGAAATCTTTAAGTGAACAGAAACGTATTTTAAAAAATAGTTAGTGATAAAACAACTGATGAGCCTTCATTCTTACCTACATGTAGCAGTATGCAAGTTCTAAGAGGATGGTTAAGGTATTTAATTGTGGAATTATGAAATATTTCTGCCTTCCGATAATGACGAAAAAGTCAATGTCAACAGCTGTTTTAGATTTTCTTCTAGAATCTAAATGTTATTGCGTAATGAATAGATTTTAAATCAGTTGAAAAAGGAACCACAGTTCCTTATGTCGTTTATGATTAAATTCTTGTTTGGTAAAAAACTCCAGATATCTCATAATTACGTTCTAAGCTGAAAAACGTAAGTGTGGGCCATATACTACATGAACGAAGACAATAAAAGTCTGTAACTGCTAAGAAAATCTCTTTTTTTCTCTCCCGCGACTAGCATGTGGATGACACAGATTAATGAACATCGCGCAAAATATGGCTATAGGTTAAATCGCGCTACGCGAAAATGGTACTGCGGTACCACAGGAAACCGCCAGGTGTTTTTTAATCTAAGTAATCATTTGCCTTGCTGACACCTTTCCACGAACCAAATATCATAAGGATCCATCCGCAGACTCTTGAATTATGTTGTCCATAATCGCGCCCACAAATGATACGTATACGTACACCGAAAACCTCCCTTGTAATCAACGGACCAAATTAATAACCGCGCATACGTCGTGCTGGTAACACTGCAACATCAAGGAGATGACTAATTATCACAGTGTGAAAGAACATAAATTATAGCACATACCAGAAAGCCAATGTCCTCCCAACATTGCCGGTTGTCGTGAACACGGGGCTTCGAAGTCTTGCTCTGCCATTGCGGGCTCCAGTCGGCATGCAGATATATGATCCAGTCCCTTTGTATAGGTATAATGGTACAATAATGAATAACAATGAAAATATCTTTTTTTTCGACTGAGCCGAGCACTTTGGACTAATGCTTCTGAACATTTACAACTTAAAGTTATATACATCATATTCTTGTGTTGTGTAGCCTCTCACAAGGAATTTGTCCACTTGCAAAATCTACAATTATTATGTATGTTATTGTCTATGAAGCACAAAAGGAGTTCGAGATGCGTCGCAATGACGAAACTCCAGACGGAATCTAGCACTTCCCGAAAGTTCAGCGTCCGGGATAATGAAGACTGGAAGTGTGTACAATAAGACCACTTTATATTTAAAGCTAGTTTGCTGTTAGAAGTGAGACTAATATCGCAAAGTTGAAGGCACATTTCCATTATTCATGTATTGCCAAGGAATGATCTTTGACATAGATGTATGTTGCGATTTTCTTTATTCATCGCCTTTATCCTTCTTAGTCTTGACTTACCCGTTGTCCGGTCGCCATCAGGCCCACTGATGCCACATTTCCCGCTCTGGATGACGGTAAAGTCGGCTGTGTCATCGGGAGAACTCAGCTGTTCCCAGCCGCAAAGGTCATTCTCAAGGTCACACAGGTACAGCACGTCATCTTGTAACACATCTGTAAGGCGTCAGTTATAAAGTCTGTAGGTTGTATATTCACATATTTGCTATACAACGGTTAAAAATCGACCTCATAAAAGTTCCAATCATCTTCAAAACTATTTTTCAGAATCAAAACAAAGGTCACACTTAGACTAGTTTCCGTATACTATATTCTAATCAGCTTTAGTTTTTCACCAAAGGTATTTTGATGTCAGTAGCTAGTTTAGAGGGAAAGTATGAAAATATATCTCAGGGATTCCAATAACTCATAACTCATAAGATGTCTTAGAGCAAGCTAAGGTGTTGTTTATTAAGGTGCTGCCTGAAGATTGTTAGCTTCAACACTGAAGGTCTTTCACATACGAAAGCCGACTTATTGACAGGACTGAATGCAGATATTCTGTGCATTCAAGAAACTCACAAGGAAGCTGTGCCATATAAAATCCCTGGCATGGATCTGGCGATCTACCATCCAAGCCCTGTACATGGCAGTGCAGTCTTTGTGCGGGATAAGTCCATAATTGTTAAAACCAAGGACCTGTCTGCCCATGGTATTGAAATACTGATGGTGGAAACCTTAGACACCAAGGTGTTCTCAGTGTACAAACCCCCTCCAACTGCATTTGTTTGGCCTCAGGAATGTGACCTAACTGGCAAAGCGTGCCTAGTCCTAGGGGACTTCAACAGCCACAGCACTCGCTGGGGCTATCAAGACACCAACCCAGACGGTGAGGCGGTTGAAGAATGGGCATCAAACAATGATCTGTCCTTACTACACAAGGCGAAAGACAAACCTTCCTTTATAAGTGGACGCTGGCGTCGTGGGTACAACCCAGACCTGGTGTTTGTGCCTTCCAGACTGACACAAAATTTTGAAAAAACAGTGGAAAACCCTATACCAAGGTCACAACACAGGCCAATCACAGTCAACACCAAGCCGGTGATCCGACCTGTAAAACCAAGGAACCCCATACCTAGGTTTAACTTTCGTAAAGCAAATTGGGAGAGTTTCACTATGGAACTTGACGATAGAATCCAGACGTTGGAACCTCATCCCAACATCTATGATCAGTTCCAAAGCCTTGTATGGGAAATATCAAAGAGACATATTCCAAGAGGATGTCGCAAGTCATATACCTTGCTTAAGTGAAGACAGCAAAGATCTCTACGAGGAATATGTAAAAGCATACGAAGTCGACCCATTTGCAGAGGAAACGATAGCAATGGGAGAAAGAAGGTACCAAAGGATATCCTGCTCAGACTGTACAAAACCATCACCAGACCTGGCCTGGAGTATGCTGACGTCGTCTGGGCGGGACTCACCAAGCGCGACGAAACAAAACTGGAATCAATTCAATACCAAACTGCCAGACTGATCAGCGGACAACATGGACTCCCGTACCCGTCATACCAATCTCTGTACACCCAGCTATCCCTTCCATAACTGCAGTTCCGACGACAATTCCACACCGCCTTCACCCTGCTCCTCAACGGTCACTGCCCTCCACACCTTCAAACCCTGATACCCAGAACCCGTGCGTCTGCTACTGAGTCACGTTACTCCCTCAGGAACAGCGACCACCTGACATCTGAACTCACTAAGTCCACCAGAGGACAGAAAACATTCATCTACAGAGCAACAGCACTCTGGAACACTCTCCCTACTGCTACTCGCACAGCCACCTCCACTGCTTCTTTCAAAAGAAAACTGTGGGAATGTCTAGGCAACCCTTACGCATGGTAAATTAGTCATACACGTGTATATACAGACCCTGACCTCTCATTGCAAATATTGTTGTCGATGATATGATGTTATATACTCCATTTTAGATGATATGTAAGTTATCCTACACCATGTACATACAAATGTTCTTTTTTTTAATTTGTATTGTTTATGTGTTTGTCAGCAGGGCTAGCCCTTTGTAATAGCCATAGGCTAGTTGGGCAGCCCTGGCTGTGTGTTCGGTGCAGCCAAACCAATAAATAAATAAATAAATGGGAGAATCTGTGCTGGCTTCAGTTTCTGAAGAGCGGAGAGAAAGATGGAAAGAGCTTATCACTAATGTGGATATGACTCAGAACAGCAAGAAAGCCTGGTCCACAATCAAGAAGTTAAACTCTGACAAGAATCCACAGGCAAGTCTAGCTGCCGTGACCCCTAATGAAGTGGCTACGCAGCTACTGCTTAATGGCAAACCTCTCAACAAAGAAAGAGGTCATCGGAAGAAGATGAAAGAGGAGATGGAGAATGTGATGTTGGAAAGCGAGGACGAGTTCGCAGATTTCACCATCTCTGAACTGGAAGATGCCACCAAACTTCTGAAACCCGGGAAAGCTGCTGGCCTTGATGGTATCACGACTGAAGTCATTCGGAACTTTGGACCTAAAGCTAAAGCCTGGCTACTACAAATGTTCAATACCTGTGCCACCACCCTTTCCATCCCTAAGGTTTGGCGGAAAGCAAAAGTGGTCGCTCTCCTGAAACCCAACAAGGACCGTTCCAACGCCAAAAGCTACCGAACTGTGTCATTATTGTGTATCCTCTTCAAGTTGTATGAGAGAATGATACTTGCGCGTATTGGTCCCGTAATAGATGAGCTACTATCTCCCGACCAAGCGGGTTTCAGACCAGGAAGGTCCTGCTGTGGCCAAGTCCTGAACATTACCCAGCACATCGAGGATGGTTTTGAAACCGGGAAGGTCACAGGGGCGGTTTTTGTTGACCTGACTGCTGCATACGATACCATCAACCATAGACTGCTCTTACTAAAACTGGCAAAAATGGTTCGGAACACAAGCACTGTCAGGATCATCCAGTCGCTACTTGAAAACCGACGGTTCTTCGTTGAGATGGATGGGAAAAGGAGCCGCTGGCGTTCTCAGACGAATGGCCTCCCACAAGGCTCAGTGCTTGCACCAACAGTGTTCAACGTCTATACCAACGACCTTCCCCAGTTCAACAACATCCGCCGGTTTATCTACGCTGACGACCTAGGTCTAACCACCCAGCACAAGTCTTTCGAGGTCATCGAGCGCAGACTGACCGCTGCTCTGAACAGTCTGTCAGTGTACTACAAGAACAATTTCTTAAATGCGAACCCTAGCAAGACTCAAGTGTGTGCATTCCATTTGAATAACCACCAGGCCAAACGACAGCTGAACATAGTCTGGAATGGTAAGAAACTAGCCAACGAAAAGTTCCCGGTTTACCTTGGAGTAACCATGGACAGAACTCTGTCTTATAGAGAGCATGTCAGGAAACTCAAGGAGAAGGTTGCTTCCAGGAACAACCTCCTCAACAACCTCACAACTCTGAACTGGGGAGCTGATGCAAACACCTTACGATCTACTGCCTTGGCGTTATGTTATTCCACAGCAGAATACTGTTCTCCTGCCTGGGAAAGGTCATGCCATGCCAGTAAAGTGGATGCTGAGCTCAACACTTCTTGTCGCATCATAACAGGAGCGCTGAGGCCCACACCCCTGCCAGCACTGTACCGGCTAGCAGGTATCGCACCACCTCCCATTCGACGGGAAGCTCTCTCCAGAACTCAGAAATTTGTACAAGAACAGGACTCTCGACACCCTCTACACTACTACCATGATGTTAGAAGAAGACTCAAATCTAGAAAGAGCTTCATGACCATACAGAGTCTGAACCCTAAGGAGGCTGCCAAGTACAGAGTCGATCGCTGGAAAGCTTCCGACACCCTCCTACCAAATGAAGCTCTCCAGACCCCTTGTGAGTCCCTTCCTCATGGCACCCATCTACCCAGAAGGGAGTGGGTGGACCTGAACAGAGCAAGGTCCGGAGTAGGTAGGACCAGAGACAACCTACTGAAATGGGGACGGGTGAACTCAGCTGAGTGTCGTTGTGGCCACCCAACCCAAACCATGGGACACATTACGAAGGACTGTGTATTAGGCCCCAGCATCTCCAACCAGGACCTACTAGAAGCTAACGAGAAGGCCGTGGCCTGGCTGCAGTACTGGCACGGAACGCTATGATGATGATGAGGTGTTGTTTATAAGGAAACATCTTCCAAATGGTATTTTACGTTTTCAAATGATTTTGACATTCCCATCATTTTACATATCATATACAATTAAAGTTCTCATCATGTGAAAATGGTACTTATATGCATACTTTATGTATGGCATATGGAGTTAAACATTACTACTTACATCTTGTACAATCGTTCCCGCCATACCCTACCGGGCAGATACAGGAATGTCCGTTTTGTAAATCCAGACACGTTCCGCCATTACTGCATGGTTGGCTCGAGCAGTAGTCATGGTCTGTAAAGGGAGGAAGTGCACAGCGTACAGTATTTCATATTCACATTTCCTACTTAACTTTAAAATGATGTTATGTTTAGTTGTTGTGTCAGCCCAAAATGACCGGAAATTTGGTATGGGGCATAAGTGCATAGGTTTTGTTTCTTGAATTTGGACAGAAATTGTAAGAGTCTTACTAGGAGGTCTCTTTGGAAGGGTTCCGTCCTGCATGGGTTCCAATGATCTCAAATTAGGAAATATAATTCTGAACTCCATCAGGGCTGAATCTGTTTGTCTGTGTGTTTGTTCCAATTTTGCTCAGTGACTTTTGAACTGTGCTTTTTGCATACTAATGGTTGTGAAATGTCCTGCATTTTCGGTTTAATTTGGGGTTTATAGTTTCACAAATTACGTACTATTAAACGTTAAACAGGCGTTTCACACTACAAAATACCATCATGCCAAGTTACCAGTTTCACAGAGAGCTCCGGTGTAACCCGGCAGACAGGTACAGGTGAAGGTAAAGTCTCCGTCCGTGCAGGTTCCGCCATTCTGGCAAGGAGAACTGGCGCACTCGTTTGTATCTGGATACAAAACAATTATAGCATGAAGTATGAACATGCAGAATCTGAATGAATCAGTGAATGTTATAAATCAATAAATTGGATGAATGAACGAATGAATGCTTGAATGCAAAACTCGACACGTACAAGTAAGGCAACAAATATTTCGCATTCATAAATTCTATCGGAGACTGTTCGAGTTTTTTCCAGCAGAATAGTCGATTCTGCCAATAGAAAATTTCTACTCTGACATATATACTTGCAAGGTCTGGGTTTTCCAGATTGAACCAGCCAGCATGTCTACTGTGGTGTAGCAGGCAAGCAATGTAAGACCATAAATAGATGCAGTGAAGATGTTTAAGTTCATGTACCATTCCATTATGAGTCATTCAATAATCATTATCCACGATACTCACTTGGGTCGAGGATCTGTATGTCATCAAAGCCGAAGTCCGTACTCCGGAATCCGTTCTTCACTCCTCTAAAAGTGAGCTGTAAGGCAAGAAGATGGTAGATTAGGAAATAACCCTGGGGCATTTTGTGTACAGGCGTTATCGTCCGAAATAAGTTATGCTGTCTGCTATAGTACTTCAGAAAGCAATCAGAGTGAAATTGTGTACTCCAAGGTACTGAAATACAAGAGGTTGTAGATGTTATAAGCAGGTATTTCACTGAACTGCGAGCTGATTTTTGCTGCAGGAATGCCTGTGAAATATGGCGCAGTCTTTTGAAATACCCGCCTTATAAGGGTTGTTTCCACAGTCATTCAAGTCAAACGAAGACCATTGAGAGCGTAGTCATTTCAAGTAACTGAATATGTGACAACTCGGACCCGCACTCTGACCACAGACCAATAAAAAGACATTCGAAGTAGGTTTACGTGCTGCTAAATTAAATGATAACGACCGCAGTCTATGTGTAAACTTATTTTCATTGCAACATTCTGACATTTATCATAAACATTTTTGGTTTTATAAGAAAATTTATTTCGAACATACTTCGAACCGTCCGGCCGGCACATCCAGCTCCGCCATCCTCCAGTCGGGGGACCTGTCGTCGGCTGTCCAGACAACATTGTTCGGCTGGCCGGTGCTGCCGTGGGTCGTGAGGGTCATCTCCATGAACGAGTCCCCGATGGTGTTTTTGTAGAACCAGAACCGCAATTTTCTCGGGGATGTCGTGATAAATGTAGGACTGTACATGGCAGCCATGGTGTTGGGCGTTATGGTGCTCTCCAAACACATGTAGTAACCGTTCTGTCCTGAAAATAAAATGCGTAAAGTAAGTGGATGTGAATTACGCTTAGTGGATTCTCCCGAAGCAGGGAAGAGGTTAGATTATTTTTTGTTTATCTGGTTGGTTTGGTTTGATACAGATTTCCATTATTGACTGATCTGACTGATTCTTCCTGGAGTCTGGGTGATTTGTAGAGAATCTCCAACTCTAGAAGGAAGGATTTGCACATCGCACCATCGCACGTGTGCGGGGTTCTTTAACGTGCGTGGGTTGTGACTCTCCCCAAATACGGAACCTCCTTCTAACCTCCTATCCGAGGGACGGCCCTAGCTAGGTACTAATTTTCACCTGAGTTAAGTGAGGAAAGCCGTCACAGTGTTAAGTACCTTTCCCAAGGGCACAAGATCGGTGGCACGGCAGGATTCGAACTCGAGACGTATCGGCCCCATTCCAAACACGCTGTCGCTGCGCCCCGCGATCTCAAACTGGACACCTAGGCATACAGGTTTGATACACTGGTAGTAATTGCTTTTTGGTGTATAGAATAGACAGAAACAACAAACAACATCGTATGGTACCTGTAGTGTGATCAGAAGGTGCCCCATAGTTTCCGCACTTCCCGGTCAGCCTGACGAAGTCCGCGTCGTCATCTGTTGCCTGCACGAAGCCGCAGTTGTTCGTATCGAAGTCACAGCGGTATGGAGTTTGTGGAGCGATGGTGACTAGAATGCGAAGATTAGCAAGGCAATAGATTATAATTGCATTTGTAGATAAGCAAAACAATAAATCAGAATGGAGTTTGTAGATAAGAAAAACAATAAATTATAATTGCATTTTCGGAGGGGGGGGCTGCAATTCAAAAGTCAGGAACTATCATGGCCTTAGAAGAAGTTGCTATTAACTTCATACTGTACAATTCTAGTATTGCTAACATGCCCAGCTATACCAATTTTGCTTCGATTACAATAAAGCATATCTCTGCAGTGTCATATTCAAATGTAGTAAAGTTCGGTTTGAAAACATTTTGTTTTTCTTCCCACTGTGATTTATTGTTACCTTAACATAATCGTGATGCAACATTATTAATTTGCTCTGTGCATTCTGCTTATGAATTTTAATTGAATTTCATTTTACTTGTGTTTTATGACTGCCTCATAAGTTTTGTCTTCTGTTCTCCGTCATGGGCTCCCTTGTATATCAGCAATATTGGGCTAAAGATCACCTGTATCCAAGATTTATAGATAAATAGAATATGAATAAATCCAAAATCAACATTTCTTACTCTCGATGAGGTCGCAGTTAGTCCCAGTAAACCCTGCGCTACAGCTGCAGACATAACCGTTAACTTGGTCTCTGCAGACTCCACCATTTTGGCACGGTGAGCTGGCGCACTCGTCAATATCTGTTGAAGGGAGTATATATCAATCAATCGATCAATCAATCAATCAATCAATCAATCAATCAATCAATCAAATGGTTTATTTGTCCGAACGGCGTGGCAGCCAAAGGCTGAATTGTGCCATCTAGTATATTTTTATTTCGTGGTCGAGAAACATTTTCGAATCCTGTCATGGGCTTTGTGGCATATATATTTGATCGTTTTAAAGCTATGCATACATCAATCTATAATACGGCCATGCTTGCATTATTACATCTCTAAAACGTGGTATAACATATATGTGATTGTGAAATCACTATATGAAAGATGAACCTCAAGCTTGCAAAGTTGCGTCATTGTACAGCTGTTTCTGTTGCAACCAGCAAAACATTAACACCTATATTTAGCTAAAATCTCTTGCAACAACCGATTCGTACTTTGGTTACAATGGGATCCTATCCATCCCAAGTCGCAGTCACAATTGTAGCCGTTGACTACATCAATGCACTGGCCGTGCAGACATGGGTTGCTTGCACACTCGTTTGTCTCTGCATGAAGGGATAGAAATATACAGAAATCGCGACGCAATGTTAACATATGCGAGACCCATCTAGAAAGATAAAATGCGCCCCTGTAGTGACACATCTGTATCAATTACCATACCTTAACTGTGTTTAGCTGTTACATATGCATGGTCATCATCATCATCATCATCACCATCAACATCATCATCATCAACATCAGTCCCATAGCTTTGTGTACGGTTTAGACACATACAGTGATATATATATAAATGGCATATGACCGAAATTTTGCTTGGTTTGTTATCAACCATCAGTTGCTAACAGCGAAGAACATAAAGGCATTCTTACAATCTTCATTAATTTTCACTGCTCATGAAAATCTCATAAAAAGGCAAAGTAATCGATTAGTAATGTTTACCTGTTTGGCAGTATTGACCGGACCAACCAGGCAAACATCTGCAGGTGAAGCTACCGCCGCTAGGGGTACACGACCCTCCGTTCTGACAGGGCGAGTTGGCACACGCCGCTGAGTCTGCAACACAGGGATGGTAATGATTTTACACAACGACACTTAACATACATTTGCATAATTTCACCAGGTGTCATTATACCTCCACCTCAAAAAACGTTGCCTTCTCAAGATTGTCTTCAATACCTAACTGTCTGAATTATATTACATTTAGGATATTTAACATTCGGTGTTCAAGACAATCTTGGGAAGACCTCTATACTAACGTTTTTTTGAGGTGGCGGTATTATGGCAACTGGTGGAATTATGATAGTCGATGTTAACTGTTATTTCATGTTCTAGTAGTTTTCTTTCTTTCACATCCCTGTAACACAGGGGTTGTAGAATTCAACATTACTTTCTTACGACTACATATCCAATACCTATAGCTACCGAGTCTCTTTTAGTTACATGTAGTTCCCGCACGGTGTTTGTGTGAGAGAACGGAGAGATTCGGCAGCTATAATTAGCTTGAATACAAGGCTACCCTGTGGTATAAGGTATGGATTTAATTACATAATGGATTGGTCAGGTCCCCTTTCAACTAGACGGCGATCGCGGTGCGCTCTCACTGCAACCTAAATAGGATATGTGTTTACCTTTGATTTCATACTGGGTATATCATACAGCATGTAAATGTGTGACTGAGAGGACAGCAAAACACACAAAGTGTGAAAAAAATTCGTTTTTTAAAACGATTCGTTGAGCGATCTATCAATGTTAGGTCACAGAGAGAGCGCGACTAGTGGAAAGGGGGTATAATTGGCTGGATTGGTCTCGAACCACTCAGTCCCCAGTTGAACAAAGAATGGAACAAATAAACAAAGACAAACAAGCACAAAAACTCCACGTAACAAGTGACAGGAGTAATGAAATGATTACTTACTGGATTCACATCTGTTCCCGTACCACCCAGACGTACAGGTACAGGTGTACTGGCCAAGCCCGTCCACACAAACACCATTATTAGACATGGGTTATCTCTGCAGTCATTTAACTCTGCACAATAAGAAAGAAAAAAAGCATGTAATGAAAATGTCGAAATTTTAATAATAGATAAATGTATGTGTATGTGCCTGTCTGTCTGACTGATTTTAGCTGACTAGCACAACTGAAGACGATATGCATGGATTGTCATGATATATGTTTGTTATGATGTCTGATAGGTTGACAGGTCTATAGAAGATGATAGCTACATTTAATAATAATTTGGGCCTCCTAGTGAATTCACTTGGTATTGCAGTTGGTCATGTTGTTGTTGTATCTTATGGACGCGCTATGGTCTTAGTTTCTTTGTTGTAAATAGCACTTAGGTGAAGGTTTGGGTTCCTGCTCGGGATCAGATGTGGATAAACGAAGACTTGATTATTGAAAACTCCATGGAGTTTCGTCTGCACTTACCAGGCGATGTACATGCCCCTCCCGTGACACTGATGTCATCAATGGCGATGTCTCCGTTTATCCTAGGGCCTTTGATGCCTTCAAAGACGATCTGCGGGAAACGTATCAAGAACATACTGTTTTCTGTACCAACACTACACATAGTTACATTTATACAACAAAGCGTTTTTTTATCTATGCTGTGACCACACCTCATCATTAGCAGCTGTGCTGACATTTTACAATACATCACGAAGTAGCCATCTTTAACAGCTGAGGTGAAGCACGACCATTTTTCAAATGCCTAGCGGTAGTCTAAAGCTTTGCTACGACTCGTTTTCCTCAAGCGGGTCGGATTACCAGAGCTTGTTTCCACATATGATACCTGAAGCTCTTCCACAAGCTTGGTGCACCGGTGGCCGGCTTGGACTACCGTAGAATCGCCACGAATCCACAGAATTCGATAAACGAAATAGATTAGCGAACCAGGAGACCGTTTTACAACAATTTGGCCTTGACGCCTTGGCTTCTGAGTGGCCGGTGGTTTCCTACGGTTTACGGCGATGATTTGCGATGGGTGTTTATCGGCATATTGCAATAATATTGGCATGTGCTCTTATTTGTCAATTGGTCGGATCGGTTATACAAATAAAGTAAGTAGACAAAATGGAATGTGGACTTGACAAACAGTGCACTAATTGGCATGTTGGGCTGAAGACCGCAGGACATGGAAGACTTATGCTGATTACATTGCTGCCCCTACAGCCGATGAGACTACAGGACTGTTGAGTAGCCTCACAATCCCGACGTAGGGACAAGGAGCCAAATTAGTCGTCATAGACGGTCTGCGCAGGAAGTTATGGAATGAAATTTCTTACCACAAAGTCACTGTTGGACACCAGCTCCACTTCCTTCATCCTCCACTGATCACCCTGGTCTCCCGTGATGTTGGTCACCAGCACGTCCTGCTGCTGAGGACGTCGCGTGAGGACGTTTAAGATCGCCACTCCCGCGCCGCTCATGTAGTACCAGAACTGCACACATGACGAGGCCGTGGCGGACAGGATTGGAGACAGTAGCCGCGCTCTGTCTCCTGGTGATGCCCCCGCGCTTCCGATATAAGCATAGGAACCTGCAAGAAGGAAATTAATTCAGTCAGGAATCCCTCTATTGTGCACATCTTCAGACGCGGTACTAACTAAGTACAGTAGGGACATCCTGACAACGATTGTAGCTAGATGTGCAAAAGTAAGATGTGACAGGTCGTTCATGTAACACACACAGGAGTGTGTGTGTGTGTGTATTACGTCCTTTTGTATCTATACGCATGTACTTAGCGCCATAGGGTATGAATGTGCAGTAAAGGATATAACTATATAGCTGCTACCGCACTGCCTGCTTTCCGAAGCGGGTGTGCTACGCCTGAAGATGGTATTACCGGTTATACTGAAGTATCTACATGTTGCAAGCTGTAGAAGGTATCCATAATGGCTAGAATGGATTTCCAGTGGCAGTTTTAGGACCATGCATACTCACCGGTCCCTGTGGTGTGGTCGGTGGAAGGTCTCCTAGAGGCCACAGAAATCACGGTCCAGTCCAAGTCATCTGTGTCGTCTTGAAGATAGGCGAAGTTGGAGAGGGGTTCTTCGAAGTCGCAAGACCCAATTCCTTGAACAAGGAAATGACTTAATAAAAATCAAGTCAGCAATCTTCATGGATAAAGTTCAAACTATTTACCCATTCTCTATATTACCCATTTTAAACCTAACTGGTCTAAGGTTTGTGAACGGATTTGTCTCCATTCACTTGATTTTGAATTAAATACTTACAACGGTAAATGATTGTAAAAGTAGGTTTACCATAAGAGCAATGTGACCCAACCCAGTGTGGCCGTCATGTATAAAGTTACACTATTTACCCATTCTCTATACACTGGTCTAAGAACGGATGCGTCTCCATTAGCTTAATTTTGAACTAAATACTATATATAACGATAGATGATTATTAAAGTAGGTTTACCATAAGAACAATGTGCCCCAACCCATTGCGGCCGACAGTTGCAGGTGTAGGAGAATAACCCGTCGGTGCAGACCCCGCCGTTCATGCACGGGTTGCTGTTGCACTCATTCTGATCTGTGGATGTAAAATCAATTATCATATAGCCAAGCGCCGCAGACCAATCAGAAGGCCCTGTTCTATGTTAGTTATGACGCCGTAACAAATAGGTTCCGGCCAGCACGGTGTGTATCGCTTCTTCGGATTGGTCAGAATTTGAATCGACATATGGTGTCGAATCAAGGGGGGGATGATCATGAGGGAGGAATGATCATGAATACAGTGCACTCGCTCACTCGGTGGTTTTATTTGGTAGTTATAGCGAAGGACCAGGCGTTATCACACAGTACACATCGAGAAACAGACGGGTCATTAACCCTTAATTATACAATGATTTAATACAAACGAGACAATACACCTTTCTCACGCGGCGGCCATGATAGATCTAAAACGAGTTCAATGTGGCAAACAAAAGGCTGTCCATCATAATTAGCAGTTCGACCAATGGTAGCCTGCCAATTAGGAAATCGACCAATAAGTGAATGGCTGCAAATTCGTTAAAAATTTGCATTATTACGTAGTTATTTTGCATCTCTTAAGGGACTATGGGGTCAGTCTACACTACTCTAAATTGCTACATCTTTCGGTGCATAACACTTCTTGTAATATTTATTATTCTATCTTATATCACGAAAATTTGTGTGGTTTGGGGGAAAACTAAATGGGACCTGATTTTAGAAATAAGTTTTGTCTGTTTGCCTCATTGACCTCTTCTTCGATCTATCATGGCCGCCGCGTGAGAAAGGTGTATAGTATTCTTCGCCAAATTCGTAAGGCAGCTAGCGTCAAATCTAACCGAACATGGTGACGTCTCGATGACGTCAAAACCCAACATGGCGGCGCCAGTAGACTGTAGAGTAAGACGAAAACAATATAGAGCGCAACAAGGCAACAGCTATTCTCCATCAAAATCACAAGCCAGCTAAATCAATCAATTCAAAATCGATGTCGTTGGTAGTCTTACAGTAAAACACCTAACTTAAGCCCTATGTCATTTCAAATACCTGGATCAACGATTGTGACGTCATCAATAGCCAGATCCAGTAGATTCGTTCCACTTCTGAATCCCTCCAGGACGATCTTGAAAACAAAACATACGTAATTTATGAAAGCATTATCAATATCTATACATGATCTGACTGAAAAAATAACTAAACGTTGTCCTCAGAATTTGGATAATCTTAGCTTGCAACCGAAGAGTAGATTTCTGAGTAAGGCTTCAGAGGTCACATGTCCGAACCGGGGACCGGCGGGGATGTCTTGAGAAACGAAATCTATATGTATACCTAAGAATACACAAATATCATGCCCATGGATCTTATTTTGACATTTTGTGTATTTTGATGTCTTTTATATCATTCTTCTCGCTCCCAAAAGCTACCCGTCCGGGTCCCGGTTAGGAAATGTGACCTAAGCCTAAGCGTGAGAGATTCAAGCAGGTCTGTCAGATTATTTACCACTGACCTGGAATTGACTTCTTCCATTAATGTTGATTTCTGCCATCCGCCATTCGCCAGCCCTCCCCGTCTCCTCCCAGATGGGGTTCGGGTCCAGGTTCCCGTTCTGTATCAGGTAAACACGGAAGCCCGAGTTTCCGACCACGTTTTTAAAGTACCAGAACCTCAGCGCCCTGTTGATGTGGACTTGGGGGACGAACACTGGACTGATCAGCCTCGCCACAGCGTTCGGAGCCGAGGACGTGGTCTCCATGCACAGGAAATGGGCACCTAAAGGTTTCAATGGTGCGGTGTGAGTGGTTAAAAAACCTACAGTCCCCAGCCACATTGGGGCAATTACTGTCATATTGAGGTCATTATATTAGGCGCTGTATGCAGGCTGCAGCCATTTCAGACCCATGCGGCTTAACCCCGCCTATTGTATTAAAGCTCCTCGCCAATCAGCGCCTGGCTGCGAAGAGAGAGTAGTTGGCCCAAACAGGAACAAAATAAATTGTCAGGGTAAAGTTTCAAATGGGTTCAGGCTGAAGGATGAACTCTAGTAAGCTAGTTCATAATATGAATTATGTCATAACTGTGACGCGAAAACGTTCGATGCGGGTGTTCCGGACCGGGCCATACTTTCCGTATCGCACAGGTTCGAAAGGCGTATCACACGGGCTCCATTCGAATAAATCGAACTGTTTCGAGTGGGCCGATCGCGAGTAAGGCGCCATCGAAAGTTCGAATACCTGATACAGACATTGGAACATTACTGTTGCAACACTTTTTCATCGAGGGCACCAAATTTGATCAACTTCTGGCGCATTTCGCATCAAAACAGGGGTTTTCTCAGGTGGGTATGACATAAGTAAAATACATTACGGTGTATTCCGCATCACCCTCGGTCCCAGCCCTCCAGCGGGTCGGGTCGTATTCTATATGTTCGCAAGCGCATGTTAGCTACAAGCAAGCACAATCTAGATTAGAAGACCTTTATATGAAAAAATCACATGGAGCATATGTAAGAGCTAGAGCCAAATGGAGAGAAGAGGGGGAAAAACCTACTAAGTACTTCTTAAACTTGGAAAAGAAAAGAGGAAGTGACAAGGATATTAACTTGTTATCCATTGATGGGAGAGAGATTAGTAGAGACTCAGATATTCTTAGTGAATGTAAGGAATACTATGAACAACTATACCAGGAAGATAATATAAGTGATATAGACATAGATCAGTACTTAGAAAGTGTACAGCTAGAAAATATCTTGAGCCAAACTGACAGAGAATTCTTAGATAAACCAATTACTAAAGATGAATGTAAGGATGCCCTTTTCTCTATGAAAGAAAACAAAAGCCCTGGCCTTAATGGCATTCCCTCAGAATTTTTAAAGATGTTTTGGCCCTATATAGGAGACCTAGTTTATAATTCTATCCAGGAAACATTGATAGAAGGTAAAATGTCTGTTTTGCAAAGACGTGCAATGCTAAGGTTAATACACAAAAAAAATGAACGCCACAACCTAGATAATTGGAGACCAATTAGCCTTCTCAACACTGAATATAAAATATTTGCCTTTGTTCTTGCCAACAGACTTAAGAAAGTTTTACACAAGTTGATTAATAATGACCAAACAGCTTATATCAAGGGTAGATTCATTGGACAAAATGTAAGACTGATTAATGATGTTATTGAATATGCTAAAACCCAAAAATATCCCTGGAGCAGTAATATTCCTGGATTTTACTAAAGCTTTTGACACTTTGAATAGAAAATTTATGTGGAAGGTTCTAGAAAAATTTAACTTTGGCCCCTCGTTTATCAGTGCAATAAAATGCATGTATAATGACATTAGTAGCACCATCAGTAATAGAGGATGGTTATCTGACTTCTTTCCCTTAAAGAAAGGCATACGCCAAGGCTGTCCCATATCTGCTCTTTTATTCATCCTCACAGTAGAGATTATGGCTGTAAAGATCAGACAGGCACAAGATGTGGAAGGAATTAAAGTTAAAACCCATTCTAATGAAACTGTTGACATTAAAATCTCACAGGTAGCTGATGATACCACCTTGTTTGTATCTGACCTTACATCAATGGAAAATGCCTTCAAACTTATTCAAGATTTCTGTAGTGTTTCAAGCCTAAATCTAAATGTTAAAAAATGTGAAGGTTTATGGATTGGATCCTATGTTGACAGACAAGACACCCCCTTGGGTATATCTTGGCCAAAGACACCTATAAAATCCCTAGGTATATACTTCTGTAACTCATCCCTACACCATGAATGTGAACTGCTAAACTGGGAGAAAAAGATAGAAAGACTGAAAACCACACTTCAAATCTGGAAAGGTAGAAACCTAACTCTATATGGAAAAGTTACTGTCTTAAAATCCCTTGCCCTTTCACAAATAATCTATAACATGTCTATGATTCTTACCCCACCTTGGGTGATAAAAATTGTAAAGAAAGAAATGTTTACTTTCCTGTGGAATGGTAAAAAAGATAAGATTAAAAGAGATGTTGTTAGCCAACCTATTGAGCAGGGAGGATTAGGCCTGACAAACTTAGATCTCCAAAGACAAGCCCTACTTGCATCCTGGATACCAAGATTAGTGACAAATGACAACGCAAGATGGAAAGTTATTGCGCTAACATTTATAAACTCCCTTGGTCAAGACAATTTGCTATTGCATATGAACTTTACCTCTGATAAAGATGGTCCTGACATGAGTAAATTCCCCACATTTTATAAACAGGTAATATCATCCTTCCACTCTGCTGGTGGAGGAGGCAAGAACAAACCCTCTAGTGTAAGTGAAATAATGGGTGAAACTATATGGTGCAACAAATATATAAGGTCACAAGGTAAAACAATTTTCTTCCCAACCTGGATAAAAAATGACATAATATTCGTAAAAGACATTTTCCCCTTAGACAGGTTCATGTCTCTAGATCACTACCCTCAGCTTAACCTTAACACAAGACCTAATGGTATTATTGAATATATAACTCTGTTTCAAGCTATACCTCTTACATGGAAGAATGCAATAAGAAACCATAGAGGCCCAATTCCTTATCGAAGATTAGAGCTTAACACCCTTACCCCATGTATATTTGATGGTAAAGCAACAAAACAAATCAAAAGCAAGAACACCTGCAAATTGTTTTATAATGCATTAGTGCAGGCACAGGCCAAGGAACCCACATGCTGTAAAAAATGGCAATCCACATTTCCTACTGAAACCCTGGCTTGGGAAAATATCTGGAGATGGTTAAGCACACAGACCTGTATAGACACTAAGTTAGCAGAGTTAAACTACAAACTATTACACCGAATATTACCATGTGCACACAATCTGCACAAATGGGGTATCAAAGATGAAACGGGACACATATATGATGCAACATGTACACTATGTAGCAGTGGAAGCATAGAAGATTATGAGCATATGTTCTTTAAATGTGAAAGACTGTGTAATTTCTGGGAATTAGTTAACACATTTGTACCCTTGCCCAACATAAAAATTACTTTGCAGGAGATTTTATTTGGAAAAATTGATCATTTAATGACTGCTAAAGACCAGAAAAATAGAACCTTTACTGTTACTGTTGCTAAATGGACAATCTTTAAAACTTGGATCTGGCATAGAAAAGACCCACACCTGTGCATTACTAGCCTCTTTAATGTCTTTGAAAAGGACTTCGAAGAACGGATATTCCATGATAGACTGCCAGCCAATGTAGATTGATTGTACAAATTTTCTATTGATAGTTTGGCATGAACTGCACCTACTGTTAGACTTCTCCATTTTTGATCATAGTGTAATATCAGACTGTACATATTCCTTAAGGTTCCCCAGATGTACTACATGTATTTGTCTCTTCTAACTATTCCACTACCCATATACTGCATGTAATTCGTCCAGACACACCAGTATATGTTATCCCTCCATGTGCAATGGTACTCTGTACAAAATCTAGTCTTAGTTGTTGACAAATGTACTGTTGTTGTTGTTGTTGTTTTTAATAAAAAAAATAATAAAAAAAATGTTCGCAAGTGCAGTGTTGGTTGTGTGGAATGGTGGGTAATATGTCAAATATGAAGGCCATCGGACATCTTTGATTTACAAAAAAATCGGCTACGTTTTACCTCCCTGGTTGTGTATGCAGAAATTCGTTACCCAGTGTCACTGTTTATCACTACTATCTTCAATGATCCATCTAAATCCCCGTATCCCCGCCGTGCCCCCCGACGTTGTGCCCTTGGGAAAGGCACTTCACACGACCTTCCTCATAACACCCAGGTGTAAAAATGGGCACCTGACTTCGGTCGGGGAGGTAAAAGACTATATTTACCTTCTGTCTGTACCGTGTATGTATGTGGCACTGTTAATATAAGTTATAAAACTTGAGTGCAGTGCCACATTGTCCTCGTCTGTCCAAGAGCAAAATAGAAAAAAAAATCCCCGTACCTGGTGCCGGTACATGTGCTTCGGTCGGTCCCCATGTACCGCACCTCCCGCTGCTCCACGTAAAGTCCATCTGGTCTGTTTGCTGATCCTGCTCCCAGCTGCAGAGGTCCGTGTCGAAGTCACAGCCGTACGTGGCATCCGGGTTCAGGAGCACTGCAAAAGGAAAGAAAAATTGGAAGAGATTTAGAAGAGGGAAGAATATCGACATTTTGGTGTAAGGCCCCCTTTCCACTAGACGGCGATTGCGGTACGCTTTCGCTGCGACCTAAACAGGATATGTGTTACCTTTGATTTCGTACTGGGTATATCATACAGCATGTAAAAGTGTGACTGAGAGGACAGCAAAACACACAAAGTGTAAAATAATTCCTTTCTTTTCTATACAATTCGTTGAGCGATCTGTCAAATATTAGGTATCAGAGAGAGCACGGCGAGAGCTCCGACAATGCTGCATTAACCTTTGAAAAGTGATGGGTGCTTTAGAAAGACCAAAGGACATACGGGTAAACTCGAACAGCCAAAACGGGCTAGTAAATGCGGCCCTTGTTGTCGTTTTCATCAACACCCTTTGTAAGTAGTAAACATGAACTTCCATGTCGGAGACGTTAAAATTTACAACGTTGGGACGGAAAATCAAGATGCTGCTTTCGAAGACGTCAGCCCAGAAACCTTTTTCATGCATGAATGCTAAATATCGATTGAGTTGCCTTGTACGTAAGGATCATTTCAATTGGCATTCGTAATTCGTAATACTTACCCTGTTATGATAATGAACTTACCCTGTTCACAGTCGTGTCCCTGAAAGCCTGGCAGACAGCTACATGTGTAAATGCCGTTTATCTCGTTGGTGCAAGCTCCCCCAAACATGCAAGGCTGACTGAGGCACTCATTGATATCTACATATGACAAACATGAAACACTGTAAACTTTCACTGGATACTAACAAGTGAAATTGGTCAAAGGTTTACTTCATTATAAACACACACGTCAAAAGAATCATTCCAGGGATAAACTTAGCCTATCCACTTCATTGACAGTATGACGGCACTTGGTAGAAAAATGTAAACAACAGAATACCGATTTCCAGCGTGTTAGCAGAAAGGCAAGTTACAAATTCTCTAGCTTCAACCACAGAACATGGCCAGCTAAAGACACTCAGCTAAAGATTACATCTCCTTATCTAATCTGTCAACAGAACCCAAACAGTTGAATGAGTAGTCTTATCCTCGAATCATAACCCTAGAGCTGTCTGTGATGAAATGCCCTCACCAGTGCCGCAGCTGTCGCCCTCCCACCCTACGGTACAGTTGCAATAGAAGCCATTGACCAGGTCGTGGCAGGTGCCAAAGTGACACGGATTGGTGTGCTGTTGACACTCGTTGATTTCTGGAAATAATCAAAAGCGCCATAACATTTAAGTTGTAGCTGCATCACGTTTGCACACACTAATCAAGTTCAAGTTCATTATGTCAGCTAATGGACTAATAAAGCACCCAAAGCAACCAAGCATAGTATCTTCGTCCATTTGAGCTGAATTAGTACCATCTTCAATACATATGCAGCCTTGAACAAGGAAGTATGTGCGGGAGTAATGTTCGAGTCCGAAATCATTTTTCACCAGAAAAACATCGCTCGCCTTTTTTTTTATTTTTTTTATTGGTATACATGTAAGACAAGACACAGTGGTAAATGAACTCTAGCAAAGCTAATATTAACATTAACACTTGGACATTTGAAAATAAAATAAACAAAGGACAAAACAATGTGAGATCAAATAAAACAGTAGTACAGCAATGGGATGACGGATCCAACAAATAAATGTATATACACACAAGATTTAAGGAAAATGTTCAATCAGTTTGAAAACGGTTGGTCTGGAGTATGTATGTCTGTGTAAGCTGCATAATGTGGTTATTTGTTTCTGTTGGTAAAGTGGGTGAACCCCTGAGTAAAAGTTGGGTTAAGACTGGGTCAGACGTAGTTTTCAAATCAAGAGAAGGGTTTTTCTAAGTTGGTTGTAGTTAGGGCAGTACAATAAATAGTGGACAACGCTTTCACATCGGGAGCCACAGCTACAAGAAGGACTATCGACTAAATTACGTGTGAATAAGCTAAAGTTCAAACTACAGGTCCCGATGCGGAGGCGTGTGAGTAAAACGCAGGCGTACCTGGGGCCTTGACTAAAATGTGTGTTAGGGGAAGGGCGAACCAATTTTATTAAGTAGTTTTTAAATATTGAAGGATTAAATGACCGAACAGCTATATCAAGACCATTCCAGTGATATGTAGCATACGGAATAAAGGACCTTTGGTAACGAGTGGTGGTACAAGCCGGTGACTGTAAGTTGTGTTTGTTTCGAAGGTTGTAGGGAGTAGAGGCAGAGACTTCAGGAGTGATCAACTCCTGAAGGTACTGGCGCTTCATACGAGATTTGTCCATCTGTTATTTAATTGTCATTTTGCAGCAGGTAAGGAGTGATGTGAACTGACACCTGGTCCCTCAAAACCTTCCGTATAGCTTTTTTCTGAGCACTACAAAGAAGTGGTTTTGGAATCAGCAATGAAAAAACAATCAAATAAATAAATAGATAAAAAAATAAAAAAATCACCCAGTTCGCAGTCCGTTCCCATCCACCCTGGAGCACAGATACAGACGTATCCCGTCGGCCCGTCGTTGCACGTCCCTCCATTTCCACAAGGATACGATGCACACGCGTCATTGTCTGAAAATTAGTGTTAAATACGTCATCCAGGAGTTATGTTGTTGAATTTTCACGTTGGTATTTATATGCTTCGGTATAAATTAGAATTTGATACCAAGTGACATATAGATACAGATACAGATACAGAAAAGGCAAGTGGTTGGACATACATGTATCTGTTCCTACATTTTAACAGTCACAAAGAAGCAAAGACAAGTCGAATTCACTTTGCAGACTACAGGTGTGAATTGTTTGTATCTCTTAACTTTGCTTTTGTTGCGATCTGTACTTATTATACCCAGTGGGTGGTTTCTCCTGTCGATTGGACAGATGAGGAGGCAGACAGGCTATTTGCCTGTTTGCCTGACCTGCACATGACTTTTTATGGTGAAGGGGGTGTGTGCAATTCCTTCTCCACCCCCTCGTCTACTGGAGCACTAAGTCTCACAGGGGCAAGTGTATGCAACGTGTGAGGCGGCTCCAGCGGATGCAGCTTCGTTGTTCGGAGTATCCGTCTCCTAGGAGAACTTCCGACCAAGGATGTAAGGGGTTCCTCCTGACCCCGACTCGTGTGCCATGGCGGGTGCCGCTCATGCCCAAACATGCCCCTAAGGCCTGTCTCGGCAACATAACCCCACCAATCCACACAAGGCCACTAGATACTCATTTACGCCTGAGTTAAGTTAGGAAAGTCGTGTAAAGTGCCTTTCCCAAGGGCATAAGATCGGTGACACAGCAGCTGGACTCGAACCCGCAACCTCTCGGTCTCGAGCCGCAAATGCTGCCACTGCGCCACGCGGTCCCACATTGTGAGACCACAATAAAGGTCTCCACTCATTCATTATAAGACCTACCGGTAGTTATACGATGAACTGGTGTACCATTTGAACAACAGTTTAAGGTAACTGTAGTTCACCTTTATCCACGAGTTATCCTATATCCGTTGTTTCTGAAAACAGACTAATGAGGGATAGCAAGCCGAAGGACAGTGGTTTCAAATTGCAATATTTCAACTTTCAACCTTCGACTTGATATCTCTTAACAGCCTGTTTTAAAAACAACAGGTATAGGTTACCCCGCGAATAAAGGTGAACTGCTGTACCATTTGAACAAAAACGTAATGGTAAGAAAGGGCTACCGAAGACCCACTAACCGAGTTCACACTGAGTGCCGTGCCAGCCAGACGGACAGGTGCAGCTGTACTGTCCCAAACCGTCCTGGCAAGTCCCGCCATGTTGACATGGGTTACTCAGACAGTCGTCGAAGTCTGGAGGGGTAAGACCAGGAATGGTGTTTGATTTATAATTAAAAAAAACTGTGTCTGTAGAAGTTAACGTTGCTATAAGTATCTTTAATAAAACCATTGTTACACATAGCCGTCATGTTGTTTCGAACGACTTTATACCATGGTTGGGAGATAGTCTTCGTTGGCAGTTGGTCGATGGGGTTTTCTACTGGTCTTAAAAACGTCAGTCTGCGCCAAAATCGGTCTTAACATATACAGTTGTACGTGGCATGGAAAGTAAAACCCTGCAATCTTTGCTGCACTGCCCAAGTACACGCAAAACCTTTACCTGGTGAATCGCACTGTCCAATTTCCACCAGCACATCATCAAGAGCAATGTCTCCTCGCGATGAAAACGACGGGCCAATCAGAGCTTCAAACACTACCTGTAGACAAATAAAGAACAAACATTAACATGTTTTCTTTCTATTTGCTTTTGGATTGAAGAGGACAATGTGACACTGCATTCAAGTAAGTAACTTATATCAACAGTGCCACATACACAGTACAAGCAAAAGGTAAATGTAGTATTTTCTTTTACCTCCCCGACCGAAGTCAGGAACCCATTTTTTACACCTAGGTGAAGTGAGGAAGGTCGGGTTAAGTGCCTTTCTTACGTGCACAACGTCGTGGGCACGACGGAAACTCGGGACTCTAGGTTCAAACAGGTACGCCACACACGACGCCTCTGACATGTTGAGGGTCTTATAGAACCATGACGGTACCGTTAGAAAAGAGTTGCAAACTTAGAATCAAACGTAGAGGAAATATTTGACATATGACTCTTAACGTACGTATTTCGTTACATATTCAGTCAAAGTACGTTTACCTGGAAAGGTTGCTGAATGACGACTTCATACTCTCCTTTCAGCCAGAGATCGCCCTGCTCACCCGTCTTGGTCCACACAGGGTTTCCCAGCGGTTGTCCGGACGGTCGTACAAAGACACTAAGCGTGCCGACGTTCGACCCGTACATGTGGTAGAAGAACTGCAGACATGACCCGGCTGTCGGCTGGATGACGGGGGATTCTAGTCTCGCCACCTTGTTTCTGTTCAGAGACGCTTTCGTGTACATGTAATGACCTGAAATATAAAACCAATGCCTATACATTTGACGCATTTCAATTGATTTTGCTGACGTGCCATATGTGAGATTTTCATACAAGTATCACATAATGTTATATGTATAAACAATGTTGATTTATATAATGAAGAAGAAGTTTATTTGCAAGTTCGTGCCTGGAGGGCTAATTGCAAGTACATAGTATACACATAGTGACAATGGACAGTCATTAACAATATTCTACTCTAATACTAGTGTTGGCTATTTCTAAACAGGTTGGGTTTGACTTCTTTTTTGGAAGCAGAGGGAAACGAAAGGCCCCACATTTTCTAGAATTTGTGGGTTCTGCTATTTCAAGAGAAAAGTGGCTTTCTGTTCGTCTGTCAATGTGGGGAAGTTGGGATAAGTCTTTTTGGCTTCTCTAAACAGAGTGATTCTTTCGGTTTCGTTGAATGAACATTTGGAAATGAAATGTGTTTCGTCTCCCACTGCTTTGGATGTACAGTATTTACAAATTCTTTCACACATTGGTAATGATCGGTTGGCTGGCAGAAAATGAAAATGCATATTCAAGACAAACATACTAAATTTTTTAAGACTATAGCACAAAGTGACTGGATGGAATAAGCAGTACAATCCTACCGTTGCCAGTGGTGTGGTCATTTGCTGGGCCGGTGCCACTGCTTAGAGTGCCGCCGGAATTTCTCAACCAGTCCATGTCGTCATCTGTGGCCTGTGTGTACATGTAGGCACTGAGATCGTCCTCGAAGTCCGCCGAGCCTCGAGCTGGAGACATACATGAGCTAGGTTTAGGTTATCAACCAAAGGAAGTTGCTACATTCATTGATTCAGGGAACCACAATTCTTACTGACAAAAAAATGTCCTGTCACTCGGTTTCACGACTTGTCCCTCTCTGGACCCGAAACTTAAAAAAGTAGCGTTGTTCCTGCTAATCGAAAGAACTTCGCGCTTTTGAAATGTCTGACATTTAGAATGGGCTAACAAATATGTTATACAAGATATCAGGAATCTGCTGCACACATTTATATATATATATATATATCTTGTTATGACAAATACTTACGCAGTTCACATTGCAGTCCGGCCCACGCCGCCGTACATGTGCAGGTGTAGCTGTAGCGCCCATCTACACAAACCCCTCCATTCCGACAGGGATTGCTCTGGCACTCATCACTTGCTGCTCGAGAAATGAAAGAAAATGAAATAAAAGCCACCCAACTTAAATAAAAACTTTCAAGCTAGAAATAGTCCATGTATTTTTTCAGAACAAATTCTAACTAATGATGGTGAACACATTTGTGGAGTTCTTCAAGTCGCCTCATAATAATTGACTAAATCAAGGTAAAGGTACCTTTTTAGTAAAAGATATTTTACCTGGATCTTCAATGGACACATCATCAATAGCGAGGTCAGCGAAGGAAAAACCAGTCCTCACGCTTTCAAAAACGACCTGGAAAAGTAAACCAATACAGTACTTCAGATGGTGAAGATGACCACTTAATGTTACAGCAGGGGGAAAATTATTCATTCAATGACCTTGTGCTGTGTAGTATGAGGTTTTTGTCAAGAAGCCGGTTCGCGATTTGAACTGCGCCTGCGGTGTGGTAATATGTCAAAGGTGATGGCCTCTGGCTTGTAGACAGTTCTTGTCTAGATCGCGATTAATACGTGCCCTGCTGTGTTTAATGTTTATGTCTAAGGGGCATTCAACTTTGACATATTACCCACAATACATCTCACTACACATGCGCGGTTCAAAAAGTGCTAATAGAAAGTGTTGGTGCAGATTTCACACTGTACTTACGCGGAATCGTGACATTCCTGTGACGTCGACCTCTACCATTATCCAGTCGTCGTTTCTATCCGTGCCAGAAGTCCAAACGGCGTTACCAAGTGCATCACCGGAAGTGACGTACACGCTGGTTGTTGACGAACCGTAACTCTTCTTGTAGTACCAGAACCTCAGGGTCCGGTCGGACGTTGCGCGGAAGTATGGACTGACCAGCCTGGCCTTGCCGTCCCGTGGTGTGGTGGAAGCTGCCATGCAGAAATAATATCCACCTGGACCTTTAGAAAGCAAACAAGTATGTGAAAATTCAGCATTGCCATCATAATCTGACTTTTTTCTTGTCTGATCTTGAAAAAGTAAAAGCCAAAGTCAAAATTCTAAAAGTTCATCAGCCCTTTTGTCCTGCAGATGTTTTGGCTTGTTTCCTAACGTCTGTTTTGTCTTACTTACGCCCACTTCATGAATACCTTTCATCTTAGTTAAACAAATATACCAAGGAGGTTAAAAAGTACCTCCTTGAAAACTCAAAATGGCCAAACCAAAGAATAGAGAATGTCAAACTGCACAAGAAACACTAGACCAATATTTCTCTCGTGGCAGACCCGTCGACCTGCCTGATAGATATCTTAGATAATATCTTATATTTGTCCTTTTACACACTTAAGATAAACACGTATATAAAGCTGAAACACATCATAGACAAACGTTAACATTACCCCTAGTATGATCGCCCGGTGGCCCATTGCTACCACACTGTCCATCAATCCAGGTGAAGTCCGTGTCGTCATCTGCGGCCTGTCTCCAGTTACAGATGTCGGCATCATCAAACGTGCAGAGGTAAGGTGTCAGAGGCTGGAGGATAACTGTGGTAACAAGAGAAAGATATCTACTTTCTCAGGTCACGAGTCACATCTCAGATCCCCAACTCTACGCACCTTCACTCGCCTCGTTGACTAACTAAGACTAGCAAGTCTAGGATCCAGGTTTATTCCCATCTCTACTCTAGAACCAAATGGAGAACTTTGATAAGACGGGGCACAGAGGTCATTGAGGTAATGAGATGCTCCATTAGCCTCGCCAAACATCTGCTTTGGGACCTTACCTTCACTACAGTCATTCCCGGTGAATCCAGCTGTGCATGAGCAGGAAAAGCTGTTGACTCCGTCTCGGCAGGTCCCGCCATTAACACAGGGGCCACTGGCACAGTCATCTATGTCTGTCAAATGTAAGTGATGGAATTGGACAGTTAGTTCCTTCTCTGTGCGAGCAGCAATAACCAAATGAATCTGTGATAAGTAGGCACATGGGTTGAGCTGCCATTTAATAGAATAAGAGTTAAATCTCTCAAAATTTAACACAAGGAAGGTATTGGATAGAGCTACTGAGGAGGCTACACCAACAAAGAATTATCGATGTAGTCACGTACCTATTTCACACAAGCTTCCCGTGTACCCTTCCACGCAAGTGCAGTTGAAGTAGTTGAAGAAATCCAAGCACAATCCGCCGTTTTGACAGGGGCTGCTCGAACACTCATCCACGTCTGCCATGGACACAGATTGAAATTGTCAGCTTAGTGTAATCAGTAGATGTAGTCTTATTTTAAAGGAATCAGTCACTCGTCAATCACTGATTGCTGAAAAAAGACTATTGTTGTTTTCTATTACTGCAGTAAAAATAGACGAACAATGGATCAAAACTATACCTCCGTTTTTCATGGAGACAAAAATCAAGAAGCTATAGTTATGATGATAAACATAGGGTTGTAGAAGTTTCCTTATTTCGTTATAAAGAATAATATATCATCAAAATAGCATCCTACCTTCGACACAGGTCTGGCCTCCCCATCCACTTGCACACTGACAGCTGTAGGAGTTCCCGCTCGCCGTACAGACACCGCCGTTCTGACAGGGATACCCTGCACAGGCTGCCTGTGAGGCCGCTACGGAAAAGTCACAAAATGTGTCATTAGTCAGCATGGACACAAGAAACGTCGGTGAACTATACTAACGTTATATAGTACATTGAAATTAACAGTCATTTTGCAACAGATACATACTAAATTTTCTAAATGAACTTTTGACGGCAACTTCTTCAGACCATGGTCGGGAGATAGTCGTGATCTATCGTCGGCGAGGGTTACTACCAGTTTTTGAATGTTCTCTGCGCAGCCGACTTTAAATTTTGAAAATCAAATTCGGGTTGTATAGTCATATTCCTCTTAGATTAGATCAGGGGAGCGACTAACAGCTCGAATAGGAAATATCCTACTCCCTACCAAGCACTGACCTTGGCTGACGAGAGGTCGAAAGAAAAGTTTTAGGAAGGTTTTGAATGTGTTACAGAGGCCTGCAGGCCTATCTGTGTTTTCATGAATAAACAAAGGTCCAAACAAACAAACAAACAAAATTTAAAGAAAACAACAACAACAAAAGTTGGTTACCAAGTTCGCAGTTGCTGCCGGCCCACGCTGAGGTACAGGAACAAGTGTAACTGTTGACATCATCTCGACACTGTCCGTTATGTTGACATGGGTTACTGGCACATTCGTTTATATCTGAAATAAAAGTTATAAACAACTTATCTGTTTGCTATGAGACGAAATACGAAAAATCTGAAATAATTCTGGCGAAATGTACTTTTGTAATTACTGATGGCACACGCACAAATGTCACGTGAAACATATCCTCTTTGGAAAGGTGATAGATAAATGAACAACACTTGAAAGTCAGCCAAACATTTGGGTACGTCCGAACTTTCTTAACTTTTGGCTAGATAAATTTCAGTTATTCTCATCATGTAATTTCCCAACACAGATGAATATTCATGATAAGATTCATGTATTTAATGAATAAACAAAGGTTCAAAGAAACAAATGGAAGTTTGAATACAGAAGTGACTCACTTCCCTCGCATGTCGGCCCATCCCATCCTGCCGCGCACACACAGTTGAACTGGAAGAGTAGATCCTCACACACGGCTCCGTTCTTACACGGGCTACTGGCGCAGTCATCTGAGTCTGAAAGAAGGCAGATAAAAATTTTCTTCTGAGTAAGAATTGTCTTGACCTATTTTAGCTCAATGAGTCATGAACGCGTTTGGGTCCGTGAGAGTCGCGAAGAAGACAGCGAAACGAAGAAACTTGAGAGAACGACAGCGCGGACTACCGAAGAGTGCTGCCCGCGGTCTCGACCTGAGCGGGAATGAGCGTGGGCGACGCCAGGCCTGGACGATGTGCTCGCCTGGCACCCCGGGGAGGGGCGGAGCTTGCACTCAGGCCAATTAACAAAAATGACCCGTAGACATTTTTCCACAATGAAACGTAACGAACAGAAGACCTACTCCTCAACAGGTCGTTTGTCGTTTTGAAAATGGAGGACTATTCTGATAAGTTGCAGACGGTATTTCGTCGATTTGAGGCTGCATATGATGAGGATGTCTGGCATACACCAAAAGTCATAGTGTGAACGGTAATACGATCAAGCATGTGCTTTTTTCTTTGTTGATGGAGAAAAGGCAACATTAATGTTATTTCAATATGATGATTTGGGAAAATGTAATGGCCTTAGAACGAACTGTATACAGAACAACAAATAAAGCAATGTCATTTGACTTACCTACTGATGAAATTTCCACGTCATCTATTCCGACCTGTGGCCTTGCAAAACCCGGCCTGATAGCTTCTATCACAACCTGGTAGGGATAAAGCAAAACAGCATGCATAACATTTGCTGCACAATTTCATATAGTTACGTAATGTCATAAGTCATAACGTAGGCGTCTTTGGTAATCCACATAACACTAGTTCACCTTTGCCCGCGGGATAACCTACTTGTGTATCTATTGCTATCAAAACAGCAATGGATATCAAGTTGACGGACGACGAAAGGCCTATGCTCAGGGATGCGACCAGCAAAACGCCCATAAGCTGGGTATACCTATGAATACATTACCAGGCTGGCCAATGTGGCCATCTTGCTGCAAAAGACGATACTCGTATGATAACTATAAAAATAAATATATTTCATACCCGGAAAAACTGCGTCCTCGTGACGTTGACCTCCACAAACGTCCAATCTGTCACCCGTCGGTTGAGGCTCACTGCGGGAACGTCAAAGTCAACACCGTCCAGATGCAGATACACGTTCAGGAAGGTGTCAGATGTGAAGTACTTGGAAATGTACCAGAAGCTGAGGGTACGCGGGGACGTGTCGTAGTACCAGGGGCTGGTGATGCGAGCAGTGCCGCCTTGTGGGTCGCTGGAGCCGCTCTGCATGCACAGGTAGTAACCTGATCCATCTGAGAAACAGCCAAACATCAAAATGTATCGAAGGGAATCGTTTGATAAAACATACGTTATCTTAACATTGATTGAAAAGAAACGAAATCAATAGTATCAACTCTGTATGTAAGCGACTAGGGGACACGGGTCTTCACATGACCATCCTGTAGCAGGATGTGCAGATCGAGGATCGGTCTCAGCAGCCAAACAAGAGCCTGCAGAGCAGGACAACTTAGAAGGAGAAAGAGAGAGGAGAGAGAGACATAGCTATGAGTGGCGGGCAAAGTATGACGACTGGATGAGGATATCTGTACCTGCTTGAGTGTGGTCGCCCGACGGACCGTACCGACCACATCCGTCCTGCTGTTCTCTGGAAACGCTCAGCTGGTTCTCGCTACCCAACTGCCAGCCACAGTAGTCAGTGTCGAAGTCGCAGGTCACGAAGTTTGTTCCTTCTAGTACAGCTGTTGGAATAACGTACAAAGTACAATCAAAGAAGCTTAGCTTGAAACGTGTATTATAATGGCATGAAAGTCCGACAATAGCGAAGGTTTTCAATTTGCCAGATATTTCTACCACCTAACAAAAAGGTTCTGAAACTTAAACTTGGTCTAACATATCTTCCGTCATTTATTCATCAATTACATTTCAGCAAATAGCATTGCTTGTTACCTTTTCATAAATAGCATTTGTACAACAAGCACCAGGTTCGATAAATACGGCGTGCATTATCTGCACTGATAAGGACATGGTACTAATAGTTTCTTCAATTTAGTTCTTCTGATTGTTTGTGTTCAGTCCTAGTAATGAGTTCTCAACAACGATGACGTAACTAGACGTACTTGCTTCACAGTTTGCTCCGCTGAAGCCCGGACTGCACGTACAAGAGTAGCTCCCGGGGGTGTTGGAACAGACTCCTCCGTTTTGACAAATGTTCTGGCTGCATTCATTGATATCTACATTTGGAGAAGAACATTAAAATATCATAGCTCGACCAAAGTAAAATAAATAACTAAGTAGATCCCCAGCTAGGGACATAAAATTGTAAACGCCCCTGTAACACACATAGCTGACCATGGCTCTCTGAACGCATGCTGCCTAAAATGATAACTTTCACGAGTTTGATTTTTCAAAATTCATAGTCAGCTGCAAACGATGTCAGAAACATGTAGGCATCCATGCAGATCAGTTGTCAGATGGCTTTGCTTACGACAAAACCAAGATGGCCATGGTTGGCTATGTGTGAAAGGGACTTAACCACTAATTATGTCAATCGCATAATCTGAATAAAGTCAAGTCATTAAAATAGAAACATTTGCCTCACCCTGTGCACAGTTGTCTCCCGTCCAACCGTCTGTACAGTAGCACCTGTACCAGTTCACAGCGTCCACGCACGTAGAACCGTGCTGACAGGGGTTGCTTGCACATTCATTGATGCCTGGTGAAGACGAAAAAGGAAAACTTATCAGTTTTTAGTTGTTCAAAACTATCAGTTTCTCGTTATTCGAAATTCGCAGCATCCTATCGAGTTGTTGATAACACTGTTAGTTCTGGCTTCTACATAAAGTGTACCGGCATGGAGATAAAACCGTGCAAAATCATCCTCTTATACAAAGTCCACCATTTGTATATAAATGTACGGCATTAGAGCCCGCGTACCGTCCTTCTCACTACGTTAGCGCTGGCCAGTCGCCATCTACCAATCACGTCGTCGCCTACGGTCAACAGCAGGTAATTTTCGTCCAACAGCAGAAGGGAGTATCTGACAGTTACCCAAGCAACTGGATATGATTTTGGAAACGGTCAGACGTTTCAGGGCAATGACCCCTAATTGACGGCTGCGCAGAAGGTCCCCGGTGAGTCCCCACAGGATTGATTTTTAAAAGTATCAGAAGATGTGTTTTTCTTTGGAAATGTTGGCATCTTGGAGCTGTATTCTACAGGTAAGGGTTGTAGGTTTTTTATTATGTCGAAAAAAACAGACTTTTAAGCCTGTTTTGGGTGCCTGGAACACTAGAAAGAAGTTTGTTATGTAGCTGTCATTGTAGTGCCAGATGGGGTCAAAGGTCACCGAGTTGCGTTTGGATGCAAATCACCGGTCAGAAAGTTCCGAAAAGTTGAGAATGGACATTTTAGAAGCCGGGCTACCCTCTCAATGTTAGTTTTTCGAGAACGAAACGTCAGGTAGGTGACTTTTGACAGCTTCTATTTGCCATTAAATGCATTATAAGGATAGGGAAGACATGATTGGTGGTCACTGCTCTTCAACTAGCATTTACTAGTTTTTTTCAGTGGCACTGAAGGGAATGTTTTTAAAAAGTCAAGAAAAAGAAGTCAGAAATCTTACCTGCCGCATCACAACCGTACAGCTCCGCTCTCAGGCGGATTTCATTGTTGTTCCACAGGGTTGGCTTGATCCGCACGAACCGCGCCTCGATTGGTTCGTTAAAAGTGATGCGGTTCCCGTTCTGGCTGCCGTCAAACTCCTGGCAAATATTCATGAAAATACAGTAGAAGCCAGTTAATTGCACAACGGATTAACGCACATTTCTGTTAACTGCACGGAATCCCCAAATCCCAAACAGGTACGATCCAGTTGGACATCTTCGCATTATTGCACAAACCGGATAATTGCACGAAATACGCTGGCAAATTGGCTGTGCAATTAGACGGCTTTTACTGTACTATTTTTATACAAGCAAGGTGTCCCTTAATGTAAATGTAACTCGGTATAAATGGTTGATACTCGGCACGAATGTGTTGCTATGCTTTTGAAGTACGCGTGGTGACAGTTAGCAACTAGAGGCCAGTATCTGCAGAGCAAATTCAGGTAGGTTTTTGTTGTCAAGGTTTGTGAGAGCTGTTAACCATATTGTAGAATAATCTCGCAACTACGAGAAGTGAAATACTCAGTAAATGTACAATTCATATTTTTACAAGACTCTGTGCGATTGGTTGGACTGAATCATTCAATATGGCGGTCCAATGCAATATCATGGTGGCTCAAATTACGAAGTATCTTGCATTTCTCTCAAGCACTTATGATCACTTATGTCACTTGTTAATGTGGCTGCGCCCACGGACGCCAACGAAACCAATACAAGTTTTTGCAATAGCAAAACCTGTAATAATAATCATCTGGTGTATTTTGACTGGCAGTAGGTACCCAAAGTATGAGTAATGAGGCTGTTTAACGTGGTCGAGGCACCTCCTCGAACACGGGACCCCCGTTTTTACGTCCCTCCCGGAAGACTATTTCGTGGAAACCTCCGTGAGGCTACAGCAATCCGGACGCCCTTGGTTGCTCCCCCATCCAAGAACTGTCCGGACCGTCGCGTTGCTTAACTTCTGAGATCGAGGGATCGGGTGTACCAACGCGCCACGCGGCCGTGCACCATCTAAGTATAAATGAAATCCATGAACCATAAGCGATAGCTCTCCTACCGTGTCCACATTGCTGAAGTCTCCGACAGTAGTCCAGATTCTCGCACCATCGCTGTACTGGATCTTGTACTTAGAGACCCAGGTGTCCCCCGACCCCTGGGTGTTCACCCCCGTCACGACTGTGCGTGCGTGGCTCTGTAGGTTCACCTGAAAATTATTTATTCATCATCATCATCTCTAGTACTGCTTAGCCCACGTACAAGGTGGATTACTAGCAGCTGCGCATGACTTAAGTGCATGTGAAAAACAATGGCAAAGGACGTAGACATGTGCAGACAGGACAAGTGATATTACAACACACATATTTACACTATGAACAATGAACGGCGGGCAGCTCAGTGCAGCGAAGCCCGTCACAGCTGAGTTTTGAACTGGGAGAGGGACTCCGCCTCCGCCACACTACGCTCAAGTTCATTCCACTCTTTGATGGTCCGAGGGAAGAACGAGAGAGAGTTGGTCATTTATTTCACAAACCTCAAACTTACATACTATACAGAAAATAGCTTGAAGCCTAACTGAATTGTGTAAAGTCTGTTACAGAAGTAATAACATACAACCTTGTACAGTAATTTGACAAGTAGAATAGTCGACGGGCCAGAAAGAGACCAAAGAAGGTGGGTACATGTATAGTCTACATCACAGTTAAGGAATGACCTTCGTCTTTCGGCATTGAGAAAAGCTGTTGTTCCTGAAAGTGATCTCGATCCGGTATAGATTATTACCGAAGAGCTTAACTTCCACTGGTCATGACAGAGGTTCAAACAAACAAAGAGAAGACATATATAGATGGGGTACTATACAAGGGTCCTGAAGCAAAACGCCCTTATGTGACTTAGCTTGTTGAACTGATTTAGAGATTTTGTTTTTGTTTTTTCAAATGAGATTGATATTCCTCTGTATGCGACAGTACCCCAGAGCCTTGTTTGTATACACTTGTGTTGTTGTTTACTCACCACGGATCCCTGTAAGATATGTACGCTTATTGATGTCAAACTGTAGTTACACTATCTCATGTTAGTTTTTCTGAGAGAATTAAGAGTTCGGTTATTATATCCAGACAATATTTATGAATTGTCTGCTTGAATATGCTATGTACTCCAGCCACAACAGCAGCTTTTTCCCTTCATTATATATTGCACTGCACGCTTCTGCAATCAGTACCTTTATAACTGGAACTGAAAGATTCAGTTTATGTTTTCATAAACCATTCCTTTGACTAAATCATTGACTCAGATCGGCTCTTACAACGCCAATGGTTTGGCAAACAACAAAAAGCGAAGAGAAGTGTTTGAATGGTTACAAGAAAAATCGCTAGATGTTTTATGTATTCAAGAGACTCACTCGACAGTGAAAGATGAAAAGACTTGGGTGAACGACTGGGATGGCACGATTATTTTTAACCACGGTACTAGTAATATGCGTGGAGTCATGATATTATTTAGAAAAAATACAAAGTTTGTTGTGCATAATTGTATTAAAGATAATGACGGCCGACTGTTAATACTAGATGTCTCTCTTCACGATACACGAGTATGCTTAGTTAACTTGTACGCTCCAAATAGTGACGACCCTGCCTTTTTTGAAGACATTGTAAATAAGATCGCAACTTTAGAAGAATGCAGCGAAAATATAATTATCGCAGGCGATTTTAATACAGTCCAAAATACTATGCTTGATAGGGCAGGACGCAATCCAACAGAATATCATCCGCGTGCTCAGCAAAAGATCTTAGACATGGTATTAGAGCTAGATTTAGTTGACGTTTGGCGTTTCAAACATAAAAATACCGTAAAATTTACCTGGCGTAGGCGCCACCAAGCGAGCCGTATTGATTATTTTTTGATATCCTTTTCTCTTCTCACCAATGTTGTCAGTGCAACAATTGCAGGACGATCGAAATCTGACCATAATGTCATCTGCATTTCTGTTCAAACAACAACATTCTCTAAAGGTAAAAATTATTGGAAGTTTAATCAAACTTTATTAGAAGATGCTACATTTGTAAAAGAAACCGAGGTATTTATTAGAGAATTTTTTGAGAACAATAATGGGACAAGTGACCCGCTCACAGTGTGGGACACGTTTAAGTGTTGCTTAAGGGGACATACTATCAAATTTGCATCAAATAGATATAAAATGTATTCAAATAAAGAAGCAGATTTAACTAAGCAGATTAGTGAGTTATCTAAGGAATTGGATGAGACAGACACCCCATCGGATTCCTTACTAGAAGAAATAAAAACACTTCAAAGTGAACTTGAAAGTCTACACGAACGAAAAACTGAACAAACGCACTATGTTCGAAAAGCTGACTGGATGGAATTTTCGGAAAGATGTAATAAATTCTTTTTATTGAGTCACAGAAACTATTCAAGGAAAAATGTCACAAATATAACAACTTCTGATGGAGACAATACCCAAGATCCTTTACAAATATTGGCTAATTTAAGGTCTTTTTACTCAACCCTTTATTCATTTAAAGAGTCCCCAAAGCCTCTAGATGAGAAAAATTGCTCTGCCTTTTTTCAAAATACGGATAACGTCAATAAACATTTAAACTCAGAGCAACAAAACTCCTGTGAAGGTCCCATTACTGAAAAAGAATTGTGGATAGCAATTAATAGCTTTAAGAATGGAAAAGCTCCAGGACTAGATGGGCTGCCAATTGAAATATATAAGGTATTCTTCTCTAGCTTAAAGCAACATATGCTCCAATCCTTTAACTATGCATATGAAAAAGGACAGTTGTCTAACACACAAAGAGTAGGACTAATCACTCTTTTACTAAAGCAGAACTCAGAGGGCCAGGACAAGGACCCGTCCAAACTTACAAACTGGAGGCCTCTTTCACTTTTGTGTTGCGATGTGCGGATCATCTCTAAAGTAATTTCGCTTAGATTGAAAAATTGTATTAGTGATTTGATAAGTGAAGATCAAACTGGTTATTTGAAAAACAGATTCATTGGAGAGAATATACGAAGAATTTTAGAATTAATTGAATATTATGACACTAACGAAAAACCAGGACTGATCTTTATTGCCGATTTCGAGAAGGCATTTGATAGCCTAAGATGGGATTATATGTTTAAAGTTTTGAACTATTTTGGCTTTGGGGAATCTCTTATTAAATGGATTTCGGTTTTATACAACAATACTTCTAGTAAAGTAATAAACAATGGACATATTTCTGACGCCTTTCCACTTCTCCGTGGTGTTCGACAGGGGTGTCCCCTCTCCCCCTACTTGTTTATTTTATGTGTAGAATTATTAGCCACAAAAATCAGGACCAACGAACACATAAAAGGACTTAAGATACACACTCTGGAAACCAAGGTCTCACAGTTTGCTGATGATTCTAATTTTCCTCTGCAACCCGAAGCACAATCTCTAGTAGCCCTCGTTGAAGATTTAAAGAATTTTTCAATAATTTCTGGCTTAAAACCGAACTTTGACAAATGTACGATTTTAAGAATAGGCTCTTTAAAAAACACAACTTTTTCTCTCCCTTGTGATCTTCCTATCAAATGGACTAATGGCCCTGTACAACTTCTAGGGATTATGCTGGGTTTAGGCACAACTGGTTATACCGAAAAATTAGATCAGAATTACTGGACAAAACTAGCTAAGATAGACAAGATCTTGCTCCCCTGGAGAGGACATTCCTTAACACTTTTTGGTAAAATTGCCTTGGTGAACTCTCTAATAGTATCACAATTTACATATCTATTCATGGCATTACCTTCTCCTAGCGCCAAGTTCTTTAAGGAGTATGAGAAAAAGATATTCAATTTCATTTGGAATGGGCGCCCAGAAAAGATTAAACGCAAGGTTATATATAACACCTATGACTGTGGTGGTCTGAAATTAATACACTTACCCACTTTTGATCTCACTCGTAAGGCATCGTGGATACCTAGACTATGGCAAGCAAAAACACCTTTAAGTAAATACTTGACTGATTTCCCAGATCCTGTATGTAAACTTTACCCTTTCTTGCAATTATCTAAATATCATATAGACTGTATTTTTACTAAGTTTTCTCGGTCTGTTAGTCCTTTCTTCATCAATGCCCTTAAAGCATGGCTTTCCTTCCAATTTAAGCCACCTGAAACACACCAGGACATACAATCACAGCTTTTATGGCTCAACTCAAATATTACTATAGACAGCAAGCCTATTCACTTTAGAAAGCAAGCTACTGGTCAAATATTATTTATAAGTGACCTTTTAGATACAAATGGAAAATTTTTGTCATATAAGGAATTATCGCTGAAATTTGGGAAAACTCTTCAAATGATGGAATATAATCAAATAATCTCCGCTATCCCAAGCATCTGGAAAAGACATCTTAAGGATAAACCACTTACTATAGGACCTAATGCACCCTTCATATCAAACTATTCCTGGTTGGGGGCACGTAAGATAAATAAAGATATATACATGACAACTCTTTTAACAAATAACGTAGTCCAAACCCCAGTTAAAATCCAAACATATTGGGAAGAAATACTTGACATAATAATACCATGGAAACAAGTTTTTAGACTGATATACAAGACTACAATATGTCCGAGACTAAGATTTTTCCAATTTAGGATGTTACATAAATTTCTACCTACCAGAAAAATGTTATATATTTGGAAACTCTCGGACAGCCCTATTTGCATACACTGTGGAAATGAGCAAGAAGATACACTGCATCTATTTTGGGAATGTCCAAGAGTTTCCCAATTTTGGAGAGATGTTAAGAAATGGCACGAACGAGTATCGAGTGAACCATTACACATAGATTTAGCAAGTGTAATTTTGGGTGATCTAACAGTAAATTCCCCTAGGCTGAACAATACACTAATATTAATGGCAAAATTTTTTATTTACAAACAGCAAGAAAAACACCTATCATTAAACCATTTTATCTCATATATTAAGACTTCTTACAAATTGGAATTTATAATAGCTTCCAGAAAGAACAAATTGGCAGTTCACTACAGTAAATGGGGAGAAATACTTCACATCATTTCTTAAACCCCTCTATTTTCTTTTTGTCTTTTGCTACTCTTGTGGTTTTGCATTATTCAATTATTTTCACTAGTATTTGAAGCAAAATGTTGTATTGATGGTTTCTTATGTGTCTGTACTTTATTTGAGATTATTCTTGTTTAAAGTTTACCATTAATTTACACCGATGTTACTTTTCTTATGTAAACGATACTACCTTATACTGCTGTATTAGTTTATTTGGTTGGTATTATTTTCTTCCCGCTGTAGTATTGTTATCTATTTTTGGATCCGTGGTTTATGTTTATGTTTTGTCTCAGTTATTGTCTCCATCTCTATTGTCATTATGTATTCTTCTGTTATTTCTGTTTATTTGAAATGCAATAAATATAAATAAAAAAAACAAAAAAAAAAACAAAGAGAAGACAGACGCTATGTACAGTATTTACAGGTTCATTGTACCGGGGAAATACTCCTAGCTCTTTTCGACAAGCACCGTGAACACTAGACCACGGCTTAACGTCCAGTCCTAATACCCCCTCACATGTAGCGAAAAACTATCGGACGAACGAAGTCTGCGAGCTCTAAATTACGAGGACGCATGCCCTGATAGGAAGGGAGGAACTCTGCCATTTGTTCGTGGGCATCAGAGTCATGCCTCCTAGTAAATGAGAGCTCGCAGACTCGTCGATCGATTTTCGCTACATGTGACGGGGGTATAAGGACTGCAACCCTTTACAGTACCGTGCATGTTGGGCGAACGACAATAGGCGAGATTCTAACTCCAGACCTGTTAGTCTAAAGACAGTATTACGCACGCCACCAGTATATGGATGCGATAATCAAGTTGAAGCAACAAAAGCAGAGATTCGAACCCCCAACCCCTTGATCCAGAGGCAGGGTCTCTAAGAATTTGTAAATACTGTACATCTAAAGCAGTGGGAGACGAAACACATTTCATTTCCAAATATTCATTCAACGAAATCCAAAGAATCACCCTCTTTAGAGAAGCAATAAAGACTTATCCCAACTTCCCCACGTTGAAAGACGAACAGAAAGCCACTTTTCTCTTGAAATCGCAGAACCCACAAATCTTAGAAAAGGCAGGGCTTTTCGTCTCCCTCTGCTTCCAAAAAAATAAGTCAAACCCAACCTGTCTAGAAATAGCCAACACTAGTATTAGAGTAGAATATTGTTAATAGCTGTCCATTGTCACTTGTATATCTACTATGTTTATACCATGTACTTGCAATTAGCCCTCGGGCACGAACTTGCAAATAAACTTCTTCTAACAACTGGACGTACCTCAAACCACGGGTCCTGGTCGCTGTCCTGTGGTGACCAGTAGCTGCCGGAGTTGAGGCGTCCGTCCGAAGCAGGGTTAGCCGGTTTGGACGTGGACGCATAGATAGAACTGTCCATGATGTTTCCGTCCTCCAAACCGAGAGGGCTTCCACATCGCGCTGTGTTGGAGTAGAACAAACATGTCCAAATCATTTCCGAAAATGATTTAATCAGTTGGTAGAATATAGGATATAGCAGAAGTTTTTGCACAACCAGTTTTATATACTCACTTTTTCTTCTCGTCGCTATATGTAGCCGATGTAGGCGGCACTTTTGAAGCGAGAATACAATCCCGAAAGTGCAACCTACATCGGCTACTTATAGCGGTGAGAAACAGAACTCCAGTTAGAAGCTCTGAGGTGAATGAGAGACATCGAAACGTATTTTAAAAGTAAGTATAAAACTGATTGTGCATGTAAAAGAATTCTCCCATGTCCAAATTATTGTATGTTAGTACCATGGAATGTAGAGAGTGTCCAGGCGAGAGCAAATTTCAATTGGTGCTTGGTAATATTGGGGGTGGCTAAGCATTTGCATGAATTTTATGACAATCGTACCATTCTGTCCCAGTCCTCTCCCGGGTCGGGCTGGTACCTCGGGTGATATAGAATGCATATGTACTTACTTTTCATTCTCGCAAACTGCCCGGTCGGGCCCCGGTTTGCAAATGTGACCAGAGCTTAAGCTTACATCGCACTTCCAAACCGGGGCCCGACCGGGCTGTTTGCGGAAACGAAAAATCTAACTTTATTCCAATAAATAAACACAAGACATGCTGCTGAATTTTTTGTGGTCCGTTTTGTGCTTTTGTTGCCTTTTATATCGTACGTTTCGTTCCCCAAAACTGCCCGGCCGGGCCCCGGGTTTGGAAATGTGACCAAAGCTCACCGGTACTGCCGCTACATTGCCCGTTCTTCATGATGATATGATCCAGTCCGATGTCACCAGAAGTGCCAGACACCACCCCTTCAAATACAAACTGCAGGGGCAGATAGGGAAAGTCATCACCTGGTACCTCATCTATGTTGTTTTGTCAGCAAATGGTTCATTTTTATGGACATGCGCAAATATATATATATATATATATATATGTCCACAACTAGAACAGTCTACTACATTGGATAACATTCAAGCAGATGATGTGCAGGGTGTTCGGCCCAGAACCCAAACGTGCTGTCAAGCTATCGGTCTTGCTCTATTGGATAAGGTACTTGACATGGCTTTCCTCACTCCACCATGGTGTAGAAATGGGTACCTGACTACGGTTGGGGATGTAAAAGGAGAGAGTTGAGCTTCGCTTCCAATAACCGTGCCGTACTCAGTGGATGACAAATCACTGTCTCTACGGCCTTACATGGTTATGGGACTATCTATATGCAAGAGAAGTTGTCGTGCATAGTATTACAGTTTCCACCTCACGGCCTCTGGCACATTATTATCTCTATTCGCTCTATTTGCTAATATTTTACATACTAGCCCAAACCGTATGACAGTTGTAAATTCAGCAACAATTTCCTCTTCATGATTTTATCTTTTTGATAAAGTAAACTTCACAAACCTGATATTGGTCCTTGCTGTCATAATCGACCTCGGCATAGTTCCACTGGTTCCCCTGGGCTCCGGACTGGGTCCACAGCCGGGTCTGCTGTCCCCTTGCCACCTTGTACACGTTGAGCGTGCCGACGGACAGGCCCTTCATGTGGTAGTAGAAAGTGAGGCATCTCCCTGCCGTGGGCGCTAACAGCGGCGTCAGTAGCTGCGCCTTGTCACCCCGACTCTGAGGTGAGGACGTCTCGATGTACATGTAATAACCTATCAGGAGGAAATCATTACACTGTGAGAAAGAACATGAAGAAGATGAAAGCATGTACATGTGGTAGTAGAAGGTGAGGCATCTCCCTGCCGTGGGCGCTAACAGCGGGGTCAGTAGCTGCGCCTTGTCACCCCGACTCTGAGGTGTTGATGTCTCGATGTACAAGTAATAACCTGTCACGCAAAAAAATAGGGAGACCCGGTGTTAGTTATAGTTCTGTCTAGTTTTCAAATTGACACAAGCTGGTGAACGAAGACATGTACATAAAGGAAAGTCCACCGTCACACAACCGGTCCGGAGCCGACGTTGCCTACATGTTAAACGCCTTCATAATACATCAAGCATTTGTTGAGTTTCTTGCAATTTATACAGAAGCCCACCGTATTTGACAAAAGCTGCTAGGGAGCACATATCCTATTTACACCTTGAGATGCAAGCACAAAATCAAATCTGGAGCGGTTTATCTTCAACCCGTTTCCAACCACAGCGAGAGGTTAAAGTGAAGGTCGTCGTGACAGGAAATGGAGTTCAGAGTTGGTAGAAGTAGTATTTTATCGACCTCGTATGATGACTGACTGACTTTCCAGGTCATGGGGTCAATGGAATGGTCTACTTATTCACGGGGAGGTACAGTATTGTTTTGGGTCTGTCTGCTTGGATATGTTTTTGAAGGACTACCATATGATGGTTTTGTGTTGGACAAGAAAGTTAACCCATACAATCCTACACTTTCACCATTACCAAGAAGCGAGAAGAAGCGGAACTTCTATGCTTTTCATGTATGTTTTGTCTTTGTTTAGACCTACACTTAACTCGGTTGGGCAAAGTGTACAACAAAGGTCTTAATTCATTCATTAAAGCCTGTTTGCGGGATCTGTTGTTAAAAGTAACAACGAAGAAGCCAAGACCTTTACACTAGACGGCTATCGCGCTGCGCTCTCTAAAATAGGATAAATATGATACGTGTAACCTTCGCTTTCACACTGAGTATATCATACAAATCGTAAAAGTGTGACTGAGAAGACAACAAAACACACAATGTATAAAAAGATCGTTTCTTTTCTATAGAATTCGTTGAGCGATCTGTCAAATTCTATGTCGCAGAGATAGCGCGGCGAGAGCACCGTCCTAGTGGAAAGGGGGTATAAGTAGTTTTGTTCACCTGCAGTACCAGTTTGTCCCGCCGTGATGTCATCTGTGGGTCCCGTGAAGGATGTCGGGGTGGCGCCCGTGTCCTGTGTCCAGTCGAAATCGTCCCCCTGAGACTGGATGTACCCGCACAGGTCTCCGTCCACGTCAAAATTACAGTTCTGTTTCACTAACGGTGTCTGCTGGGTCGTTTCTGAAATAAGACCCACAGATCATCAGTTGTCAAAGACAATTCAATTCAATACACCATTGTCTTGGCTTTTTCTGCCAGTTCATTCTAGTAACGCTGAAGACTGCAGCCGCGTGGGTGACAGACGTCACAAAAAAGCCTTTTGAAATTGATAAAGATAATCTGTATGTATCTTTTTAAAAGGCATGTTTTCACTGACAAGAGGTTTTGGCACCGGTATCTTACACCTGGTTTTGATACGTAGTTACTAAGCTTCATGTTGACATTGCATTTCTTGAGCGTATGAAAAGTATTCCAGCCTACCTCGGAACGTATCAAAGCAACGTTATCATCTTGAGTAACTGTTGTTTATCAACGCGTTGTGCGTTTGACCTACTCGAGCCCCTGTCTACCTTAGAATTGAACTGTTTTCCATCAAGATTTTATTTTTAAGCTTATACATATAACACAATGTTGGCCATATTGGACTGGCAAAGGTACAAATAGCGTGTTCACCAAGCAAGCTGAATAGATCCATTGTTCTTTTGTAGACTTGCACTAACAGCGATGTTGCCATTAATTCTCATGATTTATGAAGTTATGACTGCCCTGACAAACTGTACACATCACGTTATCTCTGGCCGATGGTGACCCTGGCCGTGAGACGAAGGGTAAACAATTTTTCATACTACGAAACCCTCAAGAAATGTAAAATATTGAGGTGAAATTGTAAAATTGAATCGATTTGATATCTCTTTTCTATACGGATATACGTTACCGCTTGAATCTAGTATTTCATTAAACAACAAGATTTGATGTCAGTGATATGAGATAACAATGTAGTGATTAGACTACACGGCAACGCAGGTACTTTCCACTGAACGTTTGTCTGATTCATATAACTATGTTACGTAATCGAAGTTGGAAGGTGTATGCTGGGAAAGCACTCGTTTAAACTCTACTTGGAGGGGGAACGAGGGAGGACTGAAGGAGGGAACTGTGTAAAGACTTGCAAGGTTACGAAATATACATAATTCCACATCGCTGAATATAGTGATACTGTAGTGATTAAACTCCTGCCTTCAGACTGATAAGGGTTGAGACAAAGTCTAACTCTTAAGTGGACAGGTCAGCAAACAGGACAAACAAAAGAACCTGTAACAGAGGTAGCCTCTTTCGCAGACATCTGGTAGTCTCTACCAGACTGACTGCGCTGGCTTTCATATATGGGGAGAATGGTTTGCCATAGGAGTTATGCTGCAAGAGAGTTTTTCACCGGTCCCGTAACCTTAGCGTTGACTGACTCCCCTGGCCAATTTCCCGATGTTGCCGAATTCTACGACCCCTTTAGGAAGGCCTGATGGAGACTAGATATCTGAAATAATAATTTGGAGATGCGGCGTTTATTTCTTGGCAGAGCACTGTGTGGAGATTTTCAAAATGGGTTTAAGTTCTATATGCGGCAGAACTCTTCCCCAACAACTCTTCCTTAGCTTATGTCTCGAATCAGTGCTCCAAAAAAAATCCACGCCTTCGCTCCTGAAGGAGGCTATCTGGATGACACACAAGGCACATGGCTCACGTCGTCTGGACGCGTGGGTGCCACAGTACAACAGATCAGCCAGCATCTTAAATCAAGTGGAAATTTCATGGAGGGAAGGCTAAAAATTCCATTGAAGAGAAAGATCTCTTAGTTTAAACCACGCAAAACAACAGATAGTTCTTTTGTTTGATGCGTTGATAAAACGAGTTCTTTTGTTTGATACGAAATCATTTTGCCCTACATTTTTGACATCAGATGTAATTAACACCAATGTTAACACATTAGTCTCAGTGTCTGTAAACAATTGCCAATCTGTCACAGCTATAGAACAAGCAGACATGTAAGTGTCAAGGACAAAGGGTTACACCCCATGTTTCAACACCCCATGCATGCATATGATTTGACATCCCTATCTTCCCACACCACTATGTTCCCACACCCCTATCTTAATTCGAATATTCCTATGTTCTGACACCCCTATGTTCCCACATCCCTATCTTCCCACACCGCTATGCTCCCACACCCCTATGTTCCCACACCGCTATGTTCCCACACCCCTATCTTAATTCGAATACCCCTATGTTCCGACACATCTATGTTTCAACACCCCTATGTTCTTACACCCATATTTTCTAACACCCCTATGTTCCGGCACCCTTATGTTCCTACACCCCTATGTTTCGGCACCCCTATGTTCCAACACCCCTATCTTCCAACATCCCTATCTTAATTCGAATACCCCTATGTTCTGACACCCCTATGTTCCTACACGCCTATGCTCCTACACCCCTATGTTCCAACACCCCTATATGTTCCAACATCCCTATCTTAATTCGAATACCCCTATGTTCCTACACCCCTATTTTCCTACACCCCTGTGTCCCAACACCCCTATGTTCAGACACACCATATTCCGACATCCTCTTACTCTGGCCCCAACCCTAACAGTAACATAGGGGTGTATGCATACAGGGGCCGAAACACTGGGGGGTCGGGACAAAGGGTTTTTCCCAGGCAAGAGGTCTCAGTTCAGGTCTAGGTTATGTAAATCATGGTTAATGAATGTTTTGATCGTAACACAGAATCGTGTAGAGTCAGTAATAAAAAAGGACGGCATTCATTCTGTACTAAGCAAAACTTGGGAATGACCTTGTCTTGATACAACGTGCAAATTCAACAATGCAACACTTTGTCGCGACGTGCTTCCTTTCAGCGACAAATATTTAACTTGTAAGCAAATAAAGTTGGGCCAACGTCGTTCACAACAATGGAGTTCAAGGCAGATGACTGTTTAAAAGAGCCACATATCTAGTTTCTGCAAACAAAACCACCATTGTCGTAGCTGTGTGAACACGTTCTGATGTTAACACTTTTTAGCCATATTAAGGCAACGCTGAACTTCTGTCCTTTTCGGGAATTTAATAGAATGAAGCATTTCAAACAGTTTGCCTCTTTCTGCTAGCAGATCCTATGGAGGAGTTGAAACCTTAAAAGGTATAAAGTAGTAGCGAATGTTGCAAAAGCAGTCGCAAACCGTTGCCAATTAGCTGGATCCTAGAGGTGGTATCTTACTGCACTCACTGCACTGGTGCGGCCCTGTGGGTTTGTTCACTGCTGTACTGCTGTGTTATTTTCGTCGATTGTTTATAATCTAGATATTGCGTAGTACGTAAAAGTATGACTTAGAAGACAACCAAATACACAAAACGTAAAAAAATCTTTCGAACCCTGCAGTGCCGCACCGTTGACCTATGCCTTAAGTGCAGTGAGATACCTTTACATCCGGTTGTAACGTTAGATTACAAAATACCGCAAGATACAAGTAAAACAACCTGAACCCAATCCGACGTCTGTTTGGAGAGGATGACACGGTAGGAAGGAAAAAGGGCAGCCCTACAATCACTTCATTTTTCTAATGATTAACAGCACAATGGTCACACCCATGTCCCATCTGTGTATCTGTCAAATAAAGTCCTGATAAACACGACTGTTTCCTGGTCTTATCTTTACCAAGAACCATGATCAGTAGTTGGATTTTCCTAGGTTCGTTGGTAAAAAAATAAATAAATCTTCAAACAGATGTACGGATCTATAAGATAGCCTACTAATTTTCGGAGTGTTGCGCTTATTTTTGCAATACGAATCGCAGTCACTACAATGGGCTTTGTATCCCTAAAGCATTATCTCTCTGGTGCTGCCTATCAGTCTTCATCAGAACACTGGCAGTACACGGGAAGTTAACATTAGAATACCCAATATGCAGTTCTATTCACACAAAACAAATTCTCGTTTCCTTTTGATTCGTATTGTATGTGTTTATCCGTTTGTGAGTACTTATCGCAACATCTCAGTGCAACATCTATGTCTTTCTTGTCGCAACCTGAATGACGTCAAACATATTTGGGAATTCTTTATTTGAATACTAATGTGTAGACCTGATCTTATTCTAGTTTAATTGCCATAATTCAATACACGTGAAACACAGGTGATCAATCAATCGGCGATCATACATTACATAGCATAGAGCACATCACATATTAAAGAAATCACATACTGTTGTACAACCTTTGAAACAAAAACAATGCAATCAATAAAACCATCCAATAAGCAACACTATAAATGAGTGGTCACAATTAGCTTCTAGGGGTCTATTGGTATTCGTCGTACGATCCTCATGTGTACGACAGCAAGTTTAGAGCATTCTTGGGAGTGTCGTACCAGTAGTCGTACTACTGAGGCACAAATGTAACATAGTCTGTAACAGGAAATGCTGTTCGTAGATCCTCGACAACGCTCGGTTCTGTCAAACAGCCTCACCGAAACGTCCCACGACCAACCGAATCGTACGATGAATACGTCGTGCATGTATGTCGTCGTACGATTTTAGTGTCGCAGTATTTTCAACCAGGCTGACAGAAACAACCACTGACAAGAATCTAAGACAACCTTTCCCGTGACAATACAGCTGATTTTTGTACAAGTACGCGGCAATAACACGGATGCGCTCTGACGTTTGCGGTTGTACGACGAGTACACGATGTGTATGAAGTTTGAAAGAAGTTATCTCACCTTTAAACAGCAGAACAAGAAAAATCCAGGTGCCGAAACTTGTGCCCACCATCTTGTCCGACCAACCTTTGTTACACGTGCCTGTAGACTCAGCCAGTAGGTGGCACAGGCCTGCGCAAGGCGTCAAAGTGTTTCCTGATATCAGCAACCTTTAGAACTTACATAAAGATCAAATATAAACACTGACTCTACTTTCAAGTGTTTTATAAAGATTTTCGTCGAAATATACAACAAGAGTGCACTCGAACTATGATAGGCGGTTGGTGTACAGAGATGTACTCGTTATGAATTTTGATGTGTTCCTGTCATGTCAAATAGAGATCGTCCGAGAGATCTTTGTTTATAGGAGGGGCCTTTGTTTAGGATCCGCACGTGAGGTGCCGAGTGAGGGTCCGAAGTTGCAAAGGAATGTCACAACATCAGCAGTTACGAACAACCGTAATGTGATTAATTAACGAAAAGCTGTAATGTAATTAATCAACAAACTTGGGCACTACAGTGTTATAACATCAAGGGTAAAATTCAAAGAATGGTTGCAAGTAGAATACAGTTTGTGTACGAAATAGGGGATTACAAAGTTTCATTACATAATGGTTAACGTGTGTTATTTGAGGTGAGTGTAATAAGTAACAGCCGTGTTAGTTTATCAGAAGGGTACACATTTACTTAAGGGGGAGAAAAAATGTAATTGCATGTTTACTGACCAATTCGTGATACAATTTCCGCAGTGTTTTCTCTTTAATTACCACAGGAAGTATGGAACAAATATGGAGCCGCTTTAGACGTACTGAACATACCAAAGATATGATTAATCGTTTTATTGCTTCAGGTTATTATTAAAAGACATTTATATTGACGTTTTTAACTGCAGTTGTGATTACCCACCACACAGGACATCACGTTAGCTCTCATCTGCGCACTGGCAAAGAGAAAAGATTTTTACTCATTTGGGAACGACTAAAAAGACTTTGAGATGTGATTATTTAGAGCATTGAAATATGGGAAAATAACGTGTTCTTTTGCGACGAGTGCCTTTACATACTTACTCAATTCGATCAGGCGAAAATAAATCACTAGTATGTTCATCAAATTTGTTGAGTGTACATAGACAATGGCTTTGATATCATTTATTCATTTCTGTTTTATCTGTGTGGTTCTGTCGGTGACTAAGTCGTAGTCATTATCTGCTTGCTTGCGTATATATTACTCTAAAAATCAAACCAACAGACAGCAATTTTGATTACCGCGGCCCAAACAACTCCCCACTTTTCCCAACCAATCAGGATGGGGGATGTTGTGAACTTTGTGCCTCCCCGATGAAAGGTTATCTCGGGTCCTGTTACTGGGAACACGTTACGCGCTGGTACAAGTGACGAATAGCCTCGGCCAGGCTCCGCGGATCGGGGGTCTAAAGGTAGAAATTGGACAAATAGAGTCAATAGTACGCTAGGGGAGTCGGTCGGCCACCGAATAACTTCTCTAGCCGGCTGACTCTCCTAGCGTACTATTGACTCTATTTGTCCAATTTCTACTATTACACTACCGATCCGCAGAGCCTGGTAGAGGCTACGTGATGACGGCCTTCACCCAGTGATGGTAGCCTGGTAACTAGGGGTACCGGTACAGAAACCTCAGGTACAGGTCAGGTACGGTCCGGAGGATCAGGTCCAGGTCCCGACCTGATCATCTTAAAATAGCATTTTAACTAGAGAGTCTGTATGTTACACTTCATACATTTTTGGTAACATTTGACGGTTTTCTTACACCATCTCATAAAAGAGTCATATCATGTAATCAGCATATCTGTTATATTCTATCTTACCCTTTGCCTCTTCCCCCTTGACCTCAATAAAAAAGCGGCCTGCAGGTCGATTTGAACTTTCATGAATACAGACCATTCTAAGTATGCTGAATTACATAAAATTGTGTGAAAACAGAACAGGTAACAAAAAAACAACAACACAACTCCAGTAGATATGATGGAACTGTTTATTCACAGTTCTGAATTGCACCAATGGAAGATCAGGACGGACTGGGTGCAGGGAAACTACGTTTTTGTACCCGGAACACAACTTAAGCCTTACATTGTAAAAAGACATGAACCTCTTATAAAACTATCAAATACACAAATGATAAAAAAACTACTAGTAAAAAAGCTGTGAGTGCAAATTTATATAGATACAGTGCATTGTATAAAAATACTTTTCTCAAACGTAAACATTGAATAACACAAAGTTTCCCCAGTATATGGTGGTTAAAGAATCGAGCAGATAATGTTACGGAAGCAGCTAGACACATCTGACACCAGTTTAGGCTTCAAATAAGTTTTTAAACTTATAAATAATCATACACACACGATATTGTAGCTAATGAGAAGACTTAAGGACCTCAAAAGATGATTTTACACCTTTTCTATCTAGATCATTACCTTACATAGCTATATCTTTATATTCCATACCATACCTTAGCTTTTATAACACTAATGGTAAAAAACTTGAGAAGCTAAGAAAACTTGTACAAAAAATGTTACTTACAAGAATTCAACAAAATCCTACTTTCTCCAAGCTTGTTTTTAAGTTAGTAAGTAAACCCAAGCCAGTATCTTCAAATTTCCTGCAACGTCTTCCATTCAATGGTACACCATGAAATGTTTTATCTACATGTAGGTATGTTTAGTCACCTTGTCACACTCTTTACTGTATACCTCACACTTTATAAAATTCCATTCTTTATAGAATTACGGATGTGCATGTCTATCTAATACAGTTGAATTTCAAATAAGTGATAGCTAAGAACTACACAAATGTGGTACATAAATGTAAGCATATAAGTCTTACAATGAGATATGATAACATTAACAAAGTATAAAACCAACTGTGTAATGCTGTATTTTGAAAAGGAATATTCATAACACTGATGGCAACAATCTTGGAAAGCTTTCACTAAAGCTACGGCTGCATTTGATTTACAATATGAACAACGCAAATTAACTAAACTTTAAGATTCAATGCATCAACTTAGTGCTTTCCAATTTGTGTTTTTTTAATCAAGAGGTAGTGAAACTTTTTAAGTAGATTAGCAAATAATATGGCTTATAAAATATAATATCTATCAATTAAAAGCACACTTGTATGATATCATAAACATATAAATTATAGCAGTGCTATTTTGATGATTATTCAAGACCTGTGAAAAACAAAACGAGCCACACTTGTGGTAAAGAATGCAAGCAAAATGATATCTGTACAGTTATGGTACATGGAAAAAATTCAGGGTCTTTGTTCACCAATAGTTATGAGGTGGCAGAATTTGATTTCTTGATGACTTGCAAAGACTGATGGTGCATGCATATAATCGTAATATGGCCCAACTGGCATTCCTGGCAAGACAAAGTGTGCTTTCGGATAAAGGTGCTTTCTGCAAGAACAACATTTACCCATGATGAACAAACCCCAAGACGCAAACAGCAAAACAAGCAGCAGCATACAGTATGCATTTAACCTGAAACTTTGGCAAGGACAATTGTCAGGTTACAAGCACTGGCAAGGACTGATTTTAGCTTGGCAAGGAACAAACCAACCAGCAGTTGGCCGTACAACAGCCAAACACAAGGTGAACTTCTTGCTGGACACCTTCAATCTGTTGCTTATGTCACTCTTTAGTTCAGGCCATGTGACATAGGCTTTGGGTCACTTCAACTTGAGAAGGGTCAGAAGAATGACAAAAAGTACAAAGTTTGTTGGTACTAGCTATTTACATTAGTGTGTACAGACATAACATGTAAGATATTTACTACTAGGACGGAGCTGCTATCCAGAGTTTCCAGAGGACGGTGACATGTAGTCCTTGGACGGGGGACATCATTGATTCATTGCTGATGTCACACTTCAGTTCAGGTCACGTGACACAGGCTTTGCCAAAGGTCATTACAACTTGAGAAGGGTCAGAGGACAGACACCAACCCTATTGGTACTAGCGCTTCACATTATGTACAGACGTAACGTGTGAGATTTCTACTACAAGGACGGAGCTGCTATCCAAAGTTCCCAGGGGACGGTGACATATAGTCCTTGGACGGTGGAGTTTGGAAGTTTCTAGATTCGGCCATCTTTAGCGACTTTTCTATCCTGGAGTTGATCTCCTGGACAAAGTTGTCTGGATTCATGTATCTTTGGTGGTATCTGCAAAATAAGGCAAGATATGATGTGTATTATTCCCTTGATACAGCGACTTCTAGCAACACACACATTTTACAATCATGGTATCTGATTCAATAGGCATGATAGTGCATTGAGCAGCCTATGTACTTACTATAAGTGGATCAGAAACAAAAGTGCCAAAATTTCCCTGCTACTGTAAATGCATTTAATTTTGCGGGGATTTAATTTTGCACTAGTGGGAAAAATGACTTTTCGCAGTGGTTTTAATTTCGTGGTAACAATAGACTGTAGTCTAATACCATAATAGAAACATTAATCCACCACCAACATTTCTGCATTTACAGTAACACATGCAGTGCCTCTCACACACACACACACACACACACACACACACACACACACACACACACACACAGACAGACAAACACACACACAAACACACACAGACAGACACACACACACACAGACAGACACACACACACACACACACAGACAGACAGACACACACACACACACAGACACACACACAGACAAACAGACAGACAGAGACAAACAGACACCTATCACTGTTCCTCTGCATGATAAGGATCCTGTTCCTTGGCCTGTGCACCTCGTGAGCACACACAGACAGACACACAGACAGACACACAGACAGACAGACACACACACACACAGACACACACACACACACCTGTCGCTGTTCCTCTGCATGATGAGGATCCTGTTCCTCAGCCTGTGCACCTCATCCTCCAGCTCACGGATGCGGACGTGCTGGCCGGTGCTCAGCGCCGTCAGCCTCCCGATCTCGCGGTAGAGCTCATTTATCTGGGAACACATGCAGATTTTTATGTGTTACTACATTAAAGAAAAATTCAATGTTTTAGTCCTTTGCTGTATAATTATACATGTCATGTATATAGAGAATGCAACATAGTGAAAACAATGCAAAATACTGGAAAATGGAAAATTCTGCTGTCTCAATTATAAGAACATCACTATTCAATTCTAACGTCCAAAACTGCATCATATTTGACCTTTCAACAGTGCCCCACACAAGTGCATTTATTTTGAACTATTCTACAGAATCCTGTAATATACATCAAGTAGATGCCTGTGAGGTAACAACTATGCATGTTGACCATTATCGTGTTCCAGGTATGACATAGAGTGAAAATTGTAAAAAATGATAATAACCGTATGACATAAAACAGTTTTTTTTCTAAACAGCAACAAACCCAATCCCTGCCCTGCCCTGCATGGAATAAAATTGTGGAATCACATTGAGTTAAGTGGAGTGACTTACCAAGTTTTTATCAGGAGAATTTTTGCCAGGAGACTTCCTCAGGGTGGTCTGCATGTCCAGCTGCCTCTGCTTGATCTCCATCAACATCTGCCTCATCTCAACACTGGGGGGAAAGATGAATAATTGTTAGAATAAAGCCAGTTAGAAATCATTAAATTTGTGTTAGCATGCACAAGGCAAGGCAAAAAGCAATACCATTGCTTGTATAATAGGCTCATTTTTTCATCAAATGGGTTAAAATTTGGCCAAGGGTTAAGGCATACTGGTATATCCTCTTCACATTTGATATCTAAATTTGTTGTGCAGGTTTTCAAGAGTGACTGATATTTGAATAGGAGCATTTACCATTTTCCGAACATTCATTGTATTTGGCCATTGGCCTTTACAATGTGACAGGTTTTACAGTGTTTCAAAGGGAAAGAAAACAAGGACCTGGTTTTTTAAAGCACAACTTTAAATCTCTACTAGCTTTGGTCAATGTAACTTTTTGAGCTATTATACATGCTGTGGCCATAAACAAACACCTTGCTCATGCTGTGATCATTATTGCCAAAGTAACAATAAGAATTATCTGCTCAATACTGATGATGAGTAATACCTTAAAATTTATAATAAAAACTTTTGTACAAAAGGCCCCTATGTTCCCCACCTTGTTGTGCCATCCAGGGCTCTCCTGTGCTCGTCTATCTCTTCCTCCTCCTTCTTGGCAAGCATCGTCCGGAGGCGGGAAATCTCTCCTTCTAGTTCCTGATTCCTGAAAACAGTACAAGAAAATTCTGTTCAAAACACAGATGCCACAAAATCTGAAAATTCCGAAACAAGAGCACTCCTCCTCTTCAGGATACAGGAAGTAGCATATTTAAATGGGACCCAGTAAATAATTAACCAATCATAGAGTGTTCAACAATTTCAAGTGTTTAACAATTTCAATCAGCTACAAAACACTGGGCTGAATATTATATTGTCCATGTGCATAATACCTTAGACCCTTGTCAAACATAGCTGAACAAACCATGCTTGGGAGGTAGTCATAAACAAGCTTCTGTGGAAGGGAACTGGTAGGCAAGGTTAACTACTATTCTTTTGCACCAGCTGACTACAACTTTTAAAAAAATGCTGGGATAAATATACTCTACTAGGATGTGATCATCTGCGAATAGTTTCATCCGGTTGTTACGTCACTGAATAAAAAGACTCCTTTTACGCTATAGCACAGGGCTTTTTTCACTGCAACCATTCGGTGACCGTCTGTCACCTTCTTCAGGGCAATTCTGACTGGTTCGCATTGGATGTGATCAGATCAGGAAACTGGGCTAGAATAACATATAGATACCAGGCTACTCCCAACACAGCAAATAGTTTTGGAGCGGTGGGAAGCAAAGTTGTGGGAAGGTATACTTACTTTGCCATGAAGAGGTCCTGTAGCCCATTGTTTGAACTCTCCTGGGCCTCCCTGAGCCGAGAGTTCAGCAGGTCCAGTTTACTCTCCATGGAGGCCACCTCCTCCTTGAACCGGTTGTTGTCCACTGTTTTCTCTGCCAGCTGCTCCCTATGTCCATGAAAGAATCTTACTGTCACATTCATCCTTACCAAAACTTAGAGGATAGTATTCCACAGAGCCTTGTGTGGAAAATGTATTATAGTTGCCACTACACATTAGAATAGGCTGTGATGATAAGAGAATGCATGTTTTTCTAAAATTGCCTATGGTAATGACTCCACAACTTCCACTATAAAGATCGCATTTTTGAGCAAATATGACATATTTCAACGTCCATCCCTCTCTCGTGTAGAAATGTATTGTCCCAAATCACTCCACAAAAAAAATGGAACATTCCAAAATTACTTCCATCTAAAAATGGACTTTAAAAGTCACCTGCGTTTAAAAAAATCTTCTCAACTTCACCTAATATTAAAATGGACTCTTCCAACAATTCAAAATCATTAACATTTCTCTTTTCGTTTTTGAGGCTACCAACTTCAAGTTGCTGAAGACTTTTGTAGCCTATATAGGAAAGTCGTGTAAAGTGCCTTTCCCAAGGGCACAAGATCAGTGACACGGCGGGGTTTGAACTCAGGACCTTCTGGACCAGAAGGTCCCATGCTGCCATTTGCGCCACGTGGTCCCATGGTTCCCTAAAGGAAGTGAAGTATGATAAAAGCTCACCTGACCATCTCTAGCTCCACAGACAGGGAGTGGGCATCCTTCTGTAACTTGTCTCTCTCCTTCTCTAGACTTTCACTAATGGATGAAGAAATAGGTACAGTTGTAGTCAGTTTGTATTTTTTACACAACTGTGTAGTCAGTTTATATCTTTATACAACATTGTACTGATTAAACGATTCTGCCCTACTTATCTATGTCAAAAATGTGCTTGCCTGTTGCTAGAATCACAGCATCTCTGAGTTTTATCATTAAATTGGCAAATACATGAACCAACCTCAGGGGCTTTAACATCATTTGAAAACATGATTCATTACATTCAATGTATTTTGTGTAATCAAGCATGACTGACACTGAGTTTTAGTCTCAATGAATAAACTCTCAACAAGTATAGTATACAATGTACTAAATAGCAGAATCTGATGTGTACGCAGATGTCAATATCCAACTCATTCTCAGCATTTTATACCTGTTTTGCAACATTTCGTGCTCTTTTCTAAGTAATTTATCTTTTACCAATAAAAGTATAAAATTATAATAGAAATGAGTAGATGCTGCAAAAAAAAAACATTTACTTCATTTTAATTCCACCAGGGACAATACAACACTGACCAGCTGACTAGCTGATATCTGCTTGACAATAAGTATTTCTCAGTTCCTTAATTTTACCCAAGAAAGAAAAAAAAAGTTCAACGTACACTTGATACTGGAGGGTGATGGAGGACTTCTCAGTTTTCTGTAGCCTCTGCATCTGTTTCTTCTGGTCAGAAATCTGCAGTCTGGCAACCTTCAGCTCCTCCTGAACACATGGGTTCAAAATAAATAGAAGCTTAGCAGCATCTGGGATTGTTTTCTTGCCGCAAAAGCGCCACCTACATTGGCTACTTATGGTGACAAGAAGCAGAACTCCAGTCAGAAGAAGAAGTGTGAGAGAGGAAGGTGTCTGAAAGACTTCAAAATGTAAGCCTAATACCCTACTGTTTGTGTAAAAGAATTCTCCTATATCCTATATTCTACCATCCAGATGAAAATTATTTTCGAGGGATGGAAACACATTTTGTATGTTACCTTCAAATGAACTGTCCTTTATCATAACCTATCTGTACAAGTAAATGTCACTTCATCATGGGTTTGTTTAAAATAAAGAGAATGCTTATAGTTGCTGCCCCTACGGCCGGTGAGGCTATGGGACCGGTGAGGTGAGGTTATAGTTATTCCCCTCTAATGAACTGCAAACATTGCAAACTAGCATATTATGGAAAATATATAACTGTGAAAATACAAACAAACAGACCAAAAACAGCACCTCCATGTGAGCTACAACTAGGCTCTTCATTGATCTCCTGACTTGGAATGTTTGTTATAGAATGTTGATTAACTACGACAACTTCTGGCAACTCTAGCCTGCACTTCCTGTCACTCGCAGTGACCAGCACTGTATTTTGAAAAATGATGCAGAAATGCAGACAGACCAACACACAAACAGAAAACAATACATGTTATTTTTCACAAAGTTAGTAAACATAGCTAAGGACACTCTCGAAAGGCCCCTTTTGCTGGTATTATTATTAATGTAATTGTATTTCTTCTGTGTAGTGTTTGAAGCCTGACCTCGAGGTTACTGCAGTAAAGCCCCTTCTCAGTCTTCTGTTCTCGGATCTCCTGCTGAAGCTCCTCATTCCTCTGTTCAGATAACCTCCGAGCAGATACCTACATGTACATGAACACACACAGATATCTGACAGTTAGTACAAGTCTTAGATTGAATCAGAATGTTGAATTTACAATATAATGCACTTTTCATTTGGATGAATGGAAACCTATCTGTGGCATGCAAGTCTCGACCTAGTTCTCGCAACTCTCGCGAGAACTAGGTCACTCCGTGAACATGATGGACTGACAGTCATCGAAAATTTGGAGGTATGTGTACTTTACCTGTCAAAACCAGTCACTGATTGATGACAAACTCTAGTAACTATCTGTGGCATGCTCCCATTGCTTGTATGTGTCAAGCAATGACCCTGGTGTACTGGTACTACACTTTTGTATGTGGTCTGTCTTCCTATTGCATTATGAATGCGATTCCAACTTGTCCTAAGACAGACCCCTATCACTGATAGAATTCCCATATCATTCTAATTGCATTCTGTCCTAAGAGAATCTAATTCTCCTGGATCAAATCTCTACTGTGACAAATACAAGCAACAGGACTGATGAGTGGCAGTAGTAGCCTGGGTACCATCCGGAAAGTAGTTTGCTCCTGCGTTCATTATATACTATATACAGTCGCTTCTAGGTCTGACAGTCAATATACACTATATACAGTCGCTTCTCTGTGTTTCTGTCTGGGAACACGAACCATCTTAACGTCTGGAATCGTCCAAATTTTGGATGCAGGCGCTGATTGGTCCCCAAATATGAGCGAATTATGGAATGGGGTTCAAGCAATTGTTCGAACAGGCGTTCCAACACCAGACAAGCCCTCCGTCTGCTTGCGCGAGCGCCTGTTGTCATCAAACGAGTGCTCTAGAACCCATTCCTTGAATCGCACATTAACTGACATTAGCACCAAACGGTTTGAATGTGCAAGTCTCCAGACGGATAGCAGAAGCGAACACAGGAGCGAACTACTATCCGGATGGTACCCAGGCTATGGCAGTAGCTCATTAACGTACCTCCTCCTGCAGCTGTGACTTGAGCGCAGTGTTGATCTGTTCCTGAGCCTTCAGGTCCTGCCTCAGCTTCTCCCGGGCCTGGTTGGCTTTCTCCAGCCCGTCCTCAATGGCTCTGATGCTGGACTGGGTCTGGGTAAGGAAAAATAATCAGCATTTTTTATAAGAGATAAATAGATTGTACAATCAAAACCAGTCTAAAGAGTTCATCCAAGGGGCATGGAAAAAATGGTTTCAGTACCTGAGGCCACTTATGATAGACAGGATTCTTATTACTTGGGTCATAGGAAAAAAATCTGAGGACCACCAAAAAGGTGTAAGTGGTCTTATGTTGAGATGGCCATTGGCAAAGGCATGGACAGTTTGAACTTATACCATTGATAAGAAGAGTATATCTGAGAACACAGGCTTGACATCTACCAACACTTATTACAAGTTGAGCTCAGTGTACAAATAATCTTTAAAGGTTGACTTCTCAAGTACTTCCGTTTAGTACTTCACACAACCCACCTTTTCTTCTGTGCTCCTGGTGAAATGGTCCAGATGGAGCTCTTTTTCTCTGATGGTGGCCTCCAGTACATTGATCTTATTCCTGCAGAAAGAAGGCAACTTAGATCAGAAATATGTGCTACTACTTTCACTCACTCACTCACTCACTCACTCACTCACTCACTCACTCACTCACTCACTCACTCACTCACTCACTCACTCACTCACTCACTCACTCACTCACTCTCACTCACTCACTCACTCACTCACTCCCAAGTTTGCCAACTTGAAGGCATTCTTGAAAAATCCTTGATAACCAATAAACACAAAGAAGCCATACTGTATAAAGCAATATGAAGACTAACTTGGCATTCTGCAGGTCCTCCTGCAGGTTTCTCTTGTCCCTCTCCAGCTGTTGTTTGGTTTTCATGAGTTCTGCCTGGATGTTTTCCAAACTGGAGTTACTGTGCTGCTGCAGCATGGCTTCTCTCTCCTGGGACTCACCCAGCAACCTTCCTGCATCTTTCACCTCTGTAACAGATTGTTTGTTTGTTATTGTAGTTGTTATTGTTGTTGTTTACTTATCATGAGTTCTGCCTAGTTAGTGGAGTTACTGTGCTGCTGTAGCATGGCTTCCCTCTCCTGAGACTCACCCAGCAACCTTCCAGCATCTTTCACCTCTGTAACAGATTGTTTGTTTGTTTGTTATTATTGTTGTTGTTATTGTTGTTGTTTACTTATCATGAGTTCTGCCTGGATGTTTTCCAAACTGGAGTTACTGTGCTGCTGCAGCATGGCTTCCCTCTCCTGGGACTCACCCAGCAACCTTCCTGCATCTTTCACCTCTGTAACAGATTGTTTGTTTGTTATTATAATTATTATTATTATCATTATCATTACTATTATTATTGTTGTTGTTGTTGTTGTTTAGTTCTCATGCCTTCTGCCTGAGCCACAGTGGAGCTGCTGTGCTACATGGCTTCCCTCTACTAATGTTTCTGAAGTTTCAGAGAATCAATTTAGTTGGTAATGCTTTATTCGGGAAGGTTCGGAATCTGTCACAAGGGCTTACCTTCAGTCAAAATCATGCATTTACACTGCTTATATATCTACACGTCTGTGTTACAGTAAATGCATTTTAGTTTGCTGGGATTTACTTTCGCGGTAGCGGGAAAATGGAGTGTCCGCAGTGGTTTTAAGTTCACAGTACCATCATAGACTGTAGTCACATGCTTTTGTGGAAAAATTGTCACAGTGGTTTTAAGTTCGCAGTGAAGTGGCCGCGGTGAAAACTGTGAACATAAAACTACCGAGAACATTACTGCATTTACATGTACAGTAACCATTTGTAGGTAATGCTAGGATTCAACTGAATACATACCATTCTGCAATGACTTGTTTTCCTCTTTGATTCTGTCTGCCTCCTTCTGTCCTTCCCTCAACTCCTTCTGCAGCCTTCTCTTTTCTTCTGTCAGTTCACTCAGCTGACCTTCCAGCTTGTTGCACTTATCCTAAAAATGAAACCATTTTTTCAGTAATAAGATTATATAGAATGACCATAAAACAATCTAACCACGTTTTATGCAATTTCTTAACAACTAATTTGAGAAAACATGTTGTTAACACCTTAGATATAAGCATGAAAGTACATCAACTGTGTTCATAGTTAAACATGGTCCAGGGTTGAAAGTTTGTTGTTACTAGACTTCAAGTCTGTACTCATTCTGTTGTGAGGAGTATCCTTAGGTCAATAGCCCACTGAGTTAGATAAAGTCCTCCCACACCATACATGGTGCCTATGGTGGCGTCCATCTCTGTTCTGTCGGGCCCTTGGGCAACACAAATTGTGGAATCACTACAGCGGGGTCGAATGGAAGCGGTGTTTAACTCCCATGCTGTTTCCCAAATGATGAGCGCTAAGCAGAAAAAAACTACCAGACTTTAGGTCTTTGGTATTGAATTCTCTTACCTATCAAAAGTGAGACTATTGCATCAGTTCTATTGAGGGTAGCAACTATAAGATATGTTTGATAGACCAGATGAATTTTTCCTACCCTTACCTTCAAACTTGTTGCTGACTGCCTCTCATTGTCTTCCATCTGTTCAATGCGACTCTTTGTGGCCTGTAGCTGGTTTTCTAACAACAGTTTCTGTTTCTCCTTGTTGTGCAGCTGAACAGGTAAAACAGCAAATGGAAAATAACGATTAAACAGTCTCTCTGCTATCTTACATATGTTTCAAATGCAATGTCACTGTAGAGAAGCTTCTCTTATATGCTAACTTTTCAGGCTTGATTTTGTAGGGCAAAAGAAAAATACATGGCTAAAGACTCTAACTTGAATGACAATGATGATAAAGTGTATTTATCAAAGTACAATAGATATAGGATACATGTACATGGAGTTAGTGCCTAGGAGATGTTAGCAGTTAGTGTGGAAATGAAGGAGCTTTTAATGATATGCATAGTGGTGACAAGAAAACAGTGTAACTGTTGATCATTTTGAGTGAAAGGCAGAGACAAAAATAAACATCATTAATGGTGAAGTACAAACATGACTATAGGCATGTGCAGTCAATGATGGCACCATTACACTGCAGCAACATAGGTCAGCAAATATGTGTTCACCAGATAGATTTAAACATTTTCTCCTTCAAGTAACAAAAATTGAGTCCAGTATATACCAAGCTATTGCCGTAGTATGCTCTGTGATAGGAGGTACTAACTATCTGTGATTATAACGAAGGCAGGTGAGCTATGTGTCTTGTCTTAGTCTACACCCATCTCACCTTTCTCATTGTCCATGGAACCTGACACAACAATGTCAGCAAAGTATGGGGCAGATGGGGACAGGGTTAGGTTGGTAAGTCTTACCAATGATTATAGTCCAAATGGTTTATAATGTAAATGTAATGACTGAGCAAAATCGTGGCAGGAAAAAAAAAACTTAATATGTAAAAAAAAAATTGGGGTACAACTAATTATAATGTACTAGTATATCTTGAGGTCAAGTGTATTGGTACATTAAAATCTACAGGTTTTAAAGACTAGTAGTAGGTCAATGTTGTTTTATCTGAATCTCAACATGTTAGGATTTACAGGTGTTTCTAATAGTATTCTTTTTACTACTTACAAATTGCAAAGGTTTTACACTGATTGTTAAATTTACATTTAGCTATTAACATCATTATAAAAGATTGTTCCATAACAGGAAATGCAGGTTACATTTTCAACTTCTAATTAATGAATTAAAACAAGCAAACAAACAGACAAACCTCATCTTCAAGTCTAGAGATGGTTCTGTCTTTTTCCGCCGTCATTCCTCTGAATTTCTCCACATCTCTCTTGGCTGCTGAAAGCATCTATAGGAAGGACAAAGAAAACAAGTGTCAACAAAATGTAAGATTGTCAAGGCCATTTTCTACATGTATACAGTAAACCATCAGGAACTTGACAACAAAAGCTAAGCAGCATGATAAGTTGTATATTAGTTGTGTCATTGTGAATAAAGAAAAAAAAGGGAAAAAGTTTTTCTATTCATTAACATTTTATAGCACTAGGTCTAAGTAATGCAGATGCATCCAAGATATTCTTCCCATAAAATTGAGAGAAAAAAACAGACTGTGAACAGACTTCCACATTATTATCATTATTATCATGATCATGATGTGGGATATGCAATGATTATATAATTTGTAAACTATATTACAGATTCATGAAAAAAATGCAATGATTAGAAACCACACAGCAATACCTTTTCCTTTTCTGTTGCTTTGGTTTCAGATTCTTCCAGTTCTTCCTTCAGTAGTCTTGAAGATTCCTGAAGAAAAGTAATAGACATATCATATAAACACTTAATCAAAATGTCTACTGAAATGTATATGATGACAACATGCCCGAGAATAACCATTAAATAACCAAAACTAAAAACAAGACTTATAAGTTTGGACCACCTTGGCTCTGAATCACTCTTCTTCATTGACACTCAACTGCTTCCAACAATTTCAGTTGTGACTTTCAATATTAACTAAATATCCTCGCAATCCATTAAGAGTGTTAATGTTGACCTCACAATAGTCCACTTGAATGCTGGATTACGTAAGTCAGTAACAAAGACACACAGACAGATACACAGACAAGCCAACATACACACTAAAACACCAACAGTTAGACAGACAGTCATCACAAACAATGCCTTCACTGCCCATGAAGGTGAAAACGCCAAACCCCCATTACACCACCAGTGGTGAAAAGATCTTTGTTCCAAGATCATGAAAAATTCATGCACAGTGCTCCCTCTTCCCACAAGCATTGTTGGATGTTGCCAATCTTTATATTGTATGAGATAACATTTGACAGGTCAATGTCATACACATTGTGTGCTGGAACAGGTTTTGCAATTATCATTTAATGTCTAACAATACAGTAAACCATGATTTACATTTCCAATTTGGCAACTACACTTGGACCTCTAGAGAAACAAAATTGGTTTTTAATTCAAAGTTGAAAATGGATCTTTGTTCACATCAGTTAGAAAAATTGAATTTTTCATGAAGAATGTTTTTTAGTTTTGAATACTACAGTTTTAAAGGTAACAATATTCAAAATGAGGAACGAAATTGTATTCTCGTTTTGCCATTGTACAATCTATTCAAAATGAAGAAAAAAATTTTTTTCGGCAAAAATTGTTTCCTCCAATGCTTTCTGCATTACCTCAAGCTCTGCCTCCTTTAGCTCAATGGTGTTGAGGAGCTTGTAGTTGTCCTGCAGGAGTTTGGCGTTCTGTTCTTCAAAGTCACCGGTTCTGGCCTCAGCATCCAGCTGATACTTCTGCTGAAGCTCTGCAAGCTGGAAGAGAGAGAGAGAGAGGAATTATGTAATTTGGTCATTGTTGTGATAGGAGCCTCATCATTTATGATATCATCATCAAAGTCAAAGTCAAAACAAGAAATCTTTCCTCGCCTCAGGAAATCACAGAACATATTCTACATGCACTCGCTAATAGGCAACTAACACACTCATCATTTTTAGGTAGCCTCTATTTGTAGGAATTGCAATCTAAAGAAATGTAAGGACCTATGGTTTCAGGTACCAGTTATTAGGATGCAAAGCTTTATTCTATACCTTTATTTTGCACTTTTATTTTGTACAATTGTTGTGCATGTATCATGCACCTTTCAAAGGAATATGAACTATCTTAACATTATGGATGTTTGTTTTCAGCTGACATACATGCATGTACATGATTGTATAAGAAGTGAAGACTACTTCAATTTCGTGTTGGCATTTTAAGATTTGCAGATAGTTAAAAGAAGACATATCTATAATCTGTACCTGTCCCATGAGTCTCTGACTGAGGTCCTGTTCTGAGAGCAGGTCCCGCCTGTCCCTCTGTAGCTGGTCCTCTAGTGCCCTGTACTGGGCTAACAGAGACTCCATCTTTCTGTCTCTGGCTCCTACCTCCTCCAGCAAACCTGCTTTCTGTACACAAACACAACAGACAATCGTTAGTTACTATAACAGTCTGTCCCTCTGTAGCTGGTCCTCTAGTGCCCTGTACTGGGCTAACAGAGACTCCATCTTTCTGTCTCTGGCTCCTACCATCTCCAGCAATCCTGCTTTCTGTAAAGGAAAACAACAAACAATTGTTATGTATTCTGCATAGCCAGTACATGTATAACAACCCTCCAGCAATTAGCTTTCTGCTGACACAAACATAACAGACAAAGAACTTGATAATCGGTCATTCCCATTTGAATTTTATTGACGAAAAAGAATGGGGACTTTCATAGCGTCTTCTACAACAGTTAATTCAAAGGATATGATATCAACCAGAAAAAAACATTGATTTCTTAAATAGGACTTAAATCATGTCATCTGTATCCCCTTTACCTCCTCCTTCATAACCTTGCCAATGACAATTAGCCTCCCAGACAATTTAAGTATCTCATAAAGTTTCAAAAAAGGTTACAACAAAAACATACCTGAGAATCCAGCTGTTCAAGATCAGACAGCAGTGAGTCCACCCTGGCCCTGAGAGATTCTGCTTCCTTGGCAGAAATTTCAAGCTTCTTGGCCATCTCAGTCCTTTCTTGGCAGGATTCTTGGTACTCATTGTCTAACTCCTTCAGTTGTGACTTCAGTCTTTCCAACTAAAAATAAACAAGAATCTCTTATAAAGGGTTCACTTTTCGTACAGGCATACATGTCCAAATCATTTCTATATAAGTATATTGAACAAATATTAGATTATTTTCATCAATTTTGTAAAATTGGCTCACCTTCAAGTAAAATTATAACATATCACACTCTAGAGTACTAAAATCAAACATTTAATGAAAACTGGATTTAGGACTAAATATAGATACAGACACAAAGGTTACAACAAAAAAACTACCAGTCATATACTTATTGTATACTTGATATAGTCGCATATAAGCTATAGTTACAGTTTACAGGGATATGTACAAAGATCCATGTTATATAATGTTTGACTTTTTTTGGAGACAGGGGAAGACAAAAAAATCCACCTTTTCTGTAATTTATGATGCAAAACTAACCCAAAGTAGCAGTACCAACCTCTATCCTGTTGCTTTATGATCATGTAAATTATCAAGTCTCATATTATCTATTGCTATAATATTTACATTTACATGGATAGGCAACTTCATTCTATGTTACAAAAATGACAAAGACAAAATTGTACCAACCTCTATCCTAACAGAGTCCGTGGCTTTCAGGTCCTCCATAGTTTTCCTCCACTCGCTCTCAACCTTCTCACGGCCGTCCTCGGCAGTCTTGATGAGCGCCTCCTGAGTGGTGATCTTGGCCTTGAGTCTGCTGATCTCAGACTGCTGCTGAGACTTCTCGTGTAGAACATGGTTCTTCTCCTGATCCTTGACACTGATCTGTGCTTCCGCCTTCTCGAGGTTTTCTGCAAGTTTGAGATGTCAAAAAGGTTGTGAGAATTTCTGGTTACAGGAACACAACAGACAATGAACTTGATAACTGGTCAAGTGAATTTCAGTGACACAATCGAATAGGGACTTTCATAACATCACTGGTGCAAAACACCATCCACACACAAGCAAACACACCTAACCTTGATGCTGAACACCATCCACACACAGGCTAACACACCTGTCCCTGAACACCATCCACACACAGGCTAATACATCAGTCCTTTGTGTTTAACATCATCCACACACAACTAAACATGCCTGTCCTTGGTGCTGAACACCATCGACACACAGATAAACACATCTGTGCTTGGTGCTGAATGCCATCCACACACAGGTTAACATATCTGCCCTAGGTGCTGAATACCATCCACATACAAGCAAACACACCTGTCCTTGGTGCTGAATGCTGTCCACACAAAGGGAAACACAACAGTTGTGCTTGGTGCTAAATGCCATCAACACATACATGAACACATCTGTCAATGGCTATGAATGCCATCCAATACACTTAAAACAGCTGCAGCTTTGTCAGATGAACTAAGTTAGGCCTCTATAATATTACCACAAGTGTTTGTACCTCTAAGTTTGTTGATCTGCGAGTCGGCCTCGTGCAGCCGTGTCAGCAGTTTCCTGTTCTCCCCGCTCTGCAGTCCCGCGGCCGTGCGGGAGTTGGTCAGCTCGTCTTCCAGCGTCTTCACCTTCTTGTGGGACTCCTCATTCTCCTTCAGGAGGGTGGCAACTTTCCTGGAATGTGTTTAAGTAGAAGTAAGATCTTCCATCTGTTAACCACTATCTTGCTATATTTACAATATCATCAACATCATATCAGTCTCTAATCATAAGTAAGAGTCTACCATCATTTGTTACTCTGTGCTATATGTGATTATGTACCTACATTTAACAGGTGCTACCTGATGTAATCTTTAAGCACATGTAAGGATTTGGCTTACCCTAAATATTTTATCATTTTACTAGATTTCTGGTATTGCATCTTCTAATGTTTTGTCTCCTTATACCAATAAAATGAATGCAATTATAGTAAAGAATACTACTGATTAAACTAAATGGCAAAAAGACTTACAGTTAGTTAATTGTTAACATGTTCACACATCAATTCAGAAATAGAGGGCTACATTAGTTCTTCTTTATCCTCTGGGTGACCTAAATTTGTTGATTTAAAAAAAAAGGGGATTTAGGATAGTTACAAACTGCACTATTTCGAAAATATTGAAATTTGAAACCACCATCCTTCAACTTGATATCCTTAAATACCATTTCTAAAAAAAATACAATGGATGTAGGTTACCCCATGGACAAAGATAAACTAGTGCATAATATGCTAATGGTAAACAGATATAATGCTCACTCTGAGAATGTCTTCTGAAGTTCTTTGGTCTCATTGAACACTTTGTTCTCAAACTCCTCCCTGAGTTCGTCCAGCTGCGCCTCTAGCTCATCCTTCTGGTACTGCAGCTCCTCGATCTGGGACCTCAGACTCTCCTCGATTTCTTCTCTTTCCGATTCTGTGGCCTGTTGTAGGAAGACAAGGAAAATCCTAATAGATCTACTTCAGGTTTAGCACAAACAAATGCTCTATGAGTCACTCAAATCTTTTAGGTTGCTGTACTGGATTATATAATGTCAGATGTTTGTTGGTCTTTTAAAGTTTAAGGTTCATCAGTACATGTAACCATTAAGGAAGCAATCACAAGGAAGCTTGTTCCAGATCTAGTTCTAAGGAATGGATAGAAACCCAAATGAAGGGCATTATCATTGGTAGTGGACTCCTTTGGACATATTTGGAAAAAGAGGGAAAGCATGGATGCCAAAGCCCTCACTCTTCTAACATCATCTGCAGAAAAATAAGTAATGAAAGCAACAGATAACTTTTATTTAGAAAATAGCTACACCTGAATCTTCCTCATTTTATATATACATGTATGTCAGGGTAGAGTTTATGACCTGGCAGAGTCATTGACTCTACTGGTAGATATTGTGACCATATTCTCTGTCAACACAGACTCTGATCAGGGTGCTAGGAACATGTTAGGGTAGTCTCCCAGTTATAAACCCTAAATTTCAAGTCAATCGTTTGATCTCAAGTGACATAAATCAAAATCTTCTAAGGGAATATCCAGAGATTGTACAGAATCTACAGAATCTTCTTGCACTCTTGGCTACAACACAGAATAGGACTCCAATATATTAGGAGTGAAAGAAGGTTCACCATAACACCAAAGTTGCAATATGTTTAAAGGTAATCAAAAAATTTGGCACCACCACATAGTATTTCATAATGTATTACAAGGGAGGCAAGGATACTTCTACATATACAAGCTGGTGCGTGCATTGTAAGTGCAAAAATGTGTGTCTGTGATTGTGATATACTTTAAAAGGAATAAAACAATTCAATTTGCATTGTCCAGAATATATCATATTTCTCTATCCAAAAAAAGGTGCATATATTCTTTGCTGAAACGCTTAAAATTTTGCTGTACATTTACATTTTGAAGAAGCCCTTAGTGCCCTTTAACATGCAGGTTAGGTGCACCACATTTTTGGGGATTTTTGTACCTGCAAATCGTTATCAAGACCTTTTCTTGGAGGCCCCTAGAAAAAAGGGTCACAGAAATTCAGTATTCACCCTCTTTTGTTCACCAAACAATTACATCTAATGGCCATTTTTGGCTAAGAACAGTTTCGCTGCTTGGCCTAAGACATTTACATTATGATCATATTCATAATCTATTTCTTATGGTGTGTGTACACTTCAAATTTTGTATGTAACTCAGACATGATTGCTATCATTAAATCACCACAATTATCATATTAGCAAAGACGTAGTTTCTACAAGACTGTAGGGAGCTGCAACTATAGTAGATACTGATCAAATAGGTTGCACAATTTGCCAGAGAAGTAACCCCACCAGAGGGTTACTGTTTGCTACCAATGGTATAGCTAAAAGTCATCCAGCGTACTTGGTCTTCTGGGTCTGGTAGGGACCAGCAAATATGTACCTGACTGATAAATTCTTATTAAATTTGTAATGAGCAGTTTTACCTCCGAACCTGCGAAACCAGAGCTCCTGGATGAGGATCGCTGTCGCTCCAGCCTGTCCTCCAGATGCCTGACTGTGGACTGTAGAGACTTGGTCTTCTCTCTCTCTATGGTCAGGAGCCGGGACAACTCCGACTGCTTGGTCTGGGATAGTCAGAAGGGAATGGAATATGTGAGTGTACTGTACAGAGTACATATACTATAGGTCCTCCAGGTGCCTGACTGTGGACTGCAGAGACTTGGTCTTCTCTCTCTCTATGGTCAGGAGACGCGACAACTCTGACTGCTTGGTCTGGGATATTCACAAAGGAATAGAATATGTAAGTGTGCTGTACAGAGTAAGTAGGTCCTCCAGGTGCCTGACTGTGGACTGCAGGGACTTGGTCTTCTCTCTCTCTATGGTCAGGAGCCGGGACAACTCCGACTGCTTGGTCTGGGAGATTCAAAAAGGAATGGAATATGTACAAGGTAAGTGTGCTGTATAAAGTACGTATACTATTATAGGTCCTCCAGGTGCCTGACTGTGGACTGCAGAGACTTGGTCTTCTCTCTCTCTATGGTCAGGAGCCGGGACAACTCCGACTGCTTGGTCTGGGAGATTCAAAAGGGAATGAAATATGTAAGTGTACTGTACAGAGTAAGTAGGTCCTCCAGGTGCCTGACTGTGGACTGCAGGGACTTGGTCTTCTCTCTCTCTATGGTCAGGAGCCGGGACAACTCCGACTGCTTGGTCTGGATTCAAAAAGGAATGGAATATGTACAAGGTAAGTGTGCTGTATAAAGTACGTATACTATTATAGGTCCTCCAGGTGCCTGACTGTGGACTGCAGAGACTTGGTCTTCTCTCTCTCTATGGTCAGGAGACGGGACAACTCTGACTGCTTGGTCTGGGACATACGCAATGGATACAAATATTCAATGATTAAGGACTGATATCAAAAATAGTTTTCAAACATGCCATGTAAATGACAGATGCTATACCAGTCAAGGGCAGGGCAGCTCTGGCTGCTTGGTCTGAGATATATGCAAGGGAATAGAGTATATAAGAGTACTGAATAGGTACATAAGTTAATAGCATTTAAGTACATTGAGTGTATATCTTTCTATAAGAGTATCCCCCCCCCAAGAGTATTGTCTAGACACTGTCTATAGTAATATAATAATTGTCTTATTAGACATTAAATGAAAGGAAAACAAAGCAATCATATTTACTGCTTTGTGACCTTTCCAGTCACACAAAAAATTACAGTACTAATGATATACAGGATTGTGTCATGTAGCAATGCTGGATTCTGTATGTTGGGAATTGCAGCAACACACATGCAAACAGATACGTTTTGATATCTCATGATCCAGACATGGTATGGTCAGGATTTTTGTGTGGCATAAAGCTGTTGGGCTCTTGAAGCAGCTTTCATGTTTAACAGTCCTTTTTGAGCTGGCAATTGCATTGTATTCCTTATTGAGCATGTTGAGCTGATGACAAGCTGTGACTACAAATGTTCTGTACCTGTAGCTGCATGACTTGAGTGATAAGTTCTTCTCTAGTTTTGGCTAGTTCCTCGGAATGTTCAGTCCTTGCCAACTCTAGGTTTCCTCTGCACTTTGGCTCTACCCTCTAATGTTTTAATCTGAAAGTGAAGAAGACATAACATGAACCTCATCTATAATGTAATACATGTAATTTTGAGCTTTTCCTTTAGCAAAATTGTAAAACTGGGCAGGGATTGAGAGGTCCTTGTAGCATTGTTGCAAACATGTCCTTTAAAGCTCACAGATTCTTCAGCAAGTTGTTATTCTGCTATTAATGTACTACATTTTCTCAATAATACATTGTATGAATTTCATGATACAAAGCTAAGCCCAAACAGCAAACAAAATTTGTCAAAAATTCAGCACCAACTGGTTTTGTAATTTAAGTGTGAAAAGTAGAGTTTCCAACAGAAATCTCCAACTCACTCTTTGCTCTGCAACACTTCTGCTGTTTTCTGAGTCTCTCTCCAGCTGAGTCTTCTGTTCCCTGGCTTTTGTGAACTTCTCGTGCATCTGATTGCTCTTCTTGTTGCTCTCCTCCACAACTTTCTCCTGCTCGGCCAGGAGCTGGTGGGTTCTTCTGATCTCATCCTGTAAGAGGAAGAAACATTTTAGTTTTTACAGACTGAAAATTCAAGAAGGAATCATGACATGGCATGCATCACTACAATATGCAGCAAGTTCACTGCTTGTGGGTGTGCATCTGATCTCATCCTAAAAGAGTAAGAAAATTGAAAGGTTTACAGGTTGAAAATTCCAGAAGTAATCACGACAAGACATAGCAGGTATTACAAAATGTTGTACTAATGTAACATTTACTGTATGTACCATATGTTGTAGTGGGACAACATACTCAGGTCTCTTGGACCATATACAAGATAAACAACTAAGTATAATCATGATGACAGTCATAAAATATTTGTATCACTTGCAAGATCTTCAGAATTTTTGATAACATCAGTGTTGGCTTTACCAAATTTTATTTGTTTGAATGTTAACCATGATTGCTATCATAGGGTGCAGAAAAATTGATGTACAATGATGGCATTTCTAGTAAGAAGCTTTTCAAAAAATAGGAAACAAATAGGTCAGGTAAGGCCCGTAAAAAAAAGGTTGTGTTTCCTGTTTCAGTCCAGAAAAAATTAGGGTACGGATTTTTTTTTCTTGTAATTTTTTTTAGGCTGGCCAAAACTCTAGTGTCATACATGTTACAATCCAGTTGAACAAAGTAAACTGAAATGCATGAGGACACTAATTGTCTTTCAATGTCAATCTTTAATTTTGTGCATAATGGATAAATTTATCCTTCATAAGATAGGACAAGCAGTGTTTACTCTCCAATAGGAAGCAGGCTGAATAAAAATTCCCACCCCCAAAAAGGCTAGGGTCGGCAGGTTTTTCTAGGGTAGGTAGGGAAACAGGAAACACAACATTTTTCTCCTAGGCCTAGCCTGGAACACCACGATTTTTTCTAGGTCTAATACATGACAACGTATAATGTCTGGTAGACAAATCAATACAAGGTAATCTCACCTGCATATTTCTGAGTTCAGACTGATGCCTCTCCCGACCAGTCCTGTCTGATTCCTTCGCCAGAGCACTCGTGGTCTTAGCCACTCTCAACTGTTTTTCTAGAGATGCATTCTGCAAGGGGGCAACAACAGAAGTTATGTTCATACTATGTGATATGACGTTAACAATCATGGTTATAATGTTGCTACTGCATCCACATGAAAGCATGCCTGTCCTTGGTGCTGAATACCATCCACACACAGGCAAACAAATATCTCCTTGGCACTGAACACCATCCACACAAAGATAGCAATGCCTGTCCCTGGTGCTGAACACCATCCACACATAGGCAAACAAATATCTCCTTGGCACTGAACACCATCCACACATAGGCAAACAAATATCTCCTTGGCACTGAACACCATCCACACACAGGCAAACAAATATCTCCTTGGCACTGAATACCATCCACACAAAGATAACAATGCCTGTCCTTGGTGCTGAACACCATCCACACATAGGCAAACAAATATCTCCTTGGCACTGAACACCATCCACACACAGGCAAACAAATCTCTCCTTGGCACTGAACACCATCCATACAAAGATAGCAATGCCTGTCCTTGGTGCTGAACACCATCCACACACGGGTAAACATGCCTGTCCCTGGTGCTGAACACCATCCACACACAGGTAATATACCTGTCCTTGGTGCTGAACACCATCCACACACAGGTAACATACCTGCCCTTAGTGCTGAACACTATCCACACCACACACAAGCCTCTCCTTGGCACCGAATACCATCCATAAAACTATTATCAAGCAATTCCTTGGTGCTAAATGACATATGCACAATTGTGATTGCAGGGTTCTAGCTAGTGCATTTTAGCGTAGTGGGCCACTACGCTAAAATTTGTGACCACTACGCTAAAATAAGGGCCACTACGCTAGTTTTTAACATGTGAAGTGGTGCTTTGCTATCATTTTGTTGTTCAGCAATGTCTAATCAATGTCTGAACAATGAAAAATGATGATATGCCATTCAAAACTGACCAAAAATCCTTCAAATTACATGTGATGTTAATAGAGTGCCAACTTTTAACTCGACATTGTCAAAATCTCATCAATCTCCTGATTTGTCGCTTTGCTACCATGACATTCCCACTTCGCTAAAATGAAATCCTGACTATAACCCTGGTGATTGTGTTTGTCAATAATATCATCTACTTGGGGATCCCTTGAGAGCTTTCTTTCTTCAAGACAATAAATAATTCAAAATACTTTTTGGTAATCTTTGGCTGTTCAATCTTTTCATTTAAATCTTTTCAATTCTCCTGAAATAGACACACTTAATAATCAGATGCCTTCATATTTCCAAGCATTGATATAATTTTTCATATCAAACGTCTGGCAAAACATTACCTGTGACTTCAATGCCTCGTCAGCCTACCTCAACTTCTGGCATATGGTGCTAAACACAAGGGTGACCAGGCCTGTCCTTGGTGCTAAACACCATCCATACACAGCTAAACACACCTGTCCCTTGTACTGAACACCACCCATATACAGGTCAACATGCCTGTCCTTGGTGCTGAACACCATCCATACACAGCTAAACACACCTGTCCCTTGTACTGAACACCACCCATATACAGGTGAACATGCCTGTCCTTGGTGCTAAACACCATCCATACACAGCTAAACACACCTGTCCCTTGTACTGAACACCACCCATATACAGGTGAACATGCCTGTCCTTGGTGCTAAACACCATCCATACACAGTTAAATACACCTGTCCTTTGTACTGAACACCACCCATATACAGGTCAACATGCCTGTCCTTGGTGCTGAACACTATCCACAAACAGGTAAACACACCTGTCCCTTGTACTGAACACCACCCATATACAGGTCAACATGCCTATCCTTGGTGCTGAACACTATCCAAACATATTGACATATTCTTTATCATCAAACTTCTGGTAAAACATTAATTACCAATGCCTTATCAGCCTACCTCCACTTTGAGTGCATCCAGCTCCCCTTCCAGTATCCTGGCCCTCTGTGCTGCATCCTTCTTCTCTCTCTCCACGTCCGCCAGGGCCTTGCTCTGGAAGCGCCCCAGCTCTGTGCCATGCTCCTTCTGTAGTCTGTCCTGCTGGGTCAACAGCTGGGACACTCTATTCTGCAAGTCCTGGATGTTTTCTACAGGAAGGATAAAGGTAAGATTGGTGCAGGTACAGGTACAGGTACAGGTACAGTAGGTACAGGTAGAGGTACAGGTACAGTCGGTACAGCTCTTTGCCATGCTCCTTCTGCAGTCTGTCCTGCTGGGTTAACAGCTGGGACACTCTATTCTGCAAGTCCTGGATGTTTTCTACAGGAAGAGTAAAGGTAAGATTGGTACAGGTACAGGTACAGGTACAGTACAGGTACAGTACAGGTACAGGCACAGTGGGTACAGCTCAGTGCCATGCTCCTTCTGTAGTCTGTCCTGCTGGGTCAGCAGCTGGGACACTCTGTTTTGCAGGTCCTGGATGTTTTCTACAGGACAGATAAAGGTAAGATTGGTACAGGTACAGGTACAGGTACAGGTACAGTGGGTACAGGTACAGGTACAGTGGGTACAGGTACAGGTACAGTGGGTACAGCTCTGTGCCATGCTCCTTCTGTAGTCTATCCTGCTGGGTCAGCAGCTGGGACACTCTATTCTGCAAGTCCTGGATGTTTTCTACAGGAAGGATAAAGGTAAGATTGGTACAGGTACAGGTAAAGGTACAGGTACATGTACAGGAACAGGTACAGGTACAGGTACATGTACAGGAACAGGTACAGGTACAGGTACAGGTACAGGTACATGTACAGGTACAGGTACATGTACAGGTACAGGTACAGGTACAGTGGGTACAGCTCTGTGCCATGCTCCTTCTGTAGTCTGTCCTGCTGGGTCAACAGCTGGGACACTCTGTTCTGCAGGTCCTGGATGTTTTCTACAGGAAGGATAAAGGTAAGATTGGTACAGGTACAGGTACAGTACAGTTACAGGTACAGTACAGGTACAGGTACAGGTACAGGTACAAGTAGAGGTACAGGAACAGTGGGTACAGCTCCATGCCATGCTCCTTCTGTTTTCTACAGGAAGGATAAAGGTTTTATGTACAACGTAGTAGTAAGAATGATACAGTTGAAGCCAACGATTTTTGATAGAATATGCAACCAATTTTTAATTGAAAACTGCTTTCTAAAAATATTTCTAATACAGTTAAAGGTTTAGTAACTCCTTCCTACAACATATGGTATATAGGGTGGTGCTAGTCTGTTTTTAATGCACCTAACAGGCGACTAGTCCACTGAAAGTGGTATGTCTTCTACTTCCATACTTTTCCCCATAAGTACTGAGTGCTCAACATACAAAAAAATTTGAACTTACAAACTTACAAACATACTTAACACATCCAACACATTAGGCCACTGCAGCAGTTTGTGCACTAACAACAAAGGGGACCATAAAATACTTACTGCCATATTGCTTTTCTCTTTCCAGTAACATCTCTCTGTCAAACCGCATGTTGGAGAGCTCTGCCTTCTCCTTTCTAAGTTCACTCTCCAATCTCTCCTGTAGGGAAACAGTTACATCAGTCTCGGGAATGGTAATATATATCAGGGTTCTCCCCAGAGAGTGGAATAAAGGAGGCCCTCCACTATACTCTCAGCCAGCTCCACTATACTATTTTTCAAATTTAGTGTGTTTCTTCCCTATTTTCTTTGTTAGTTTTGCTAAGATTAATGACAATTCACAGATTTTTGTACCCATCACTTTTCCAGTCAGCATTGTCTGCAAAAACTTGTGAATGAGCAATGATCAAAACAATAGTAGTTTTGCCACTTCACAACAAAGGAATAACAACAGTATATTATACTTGTAGTATTTGACACCCTCTGTCATTGCAAAATGAACCCATTTTCATGAAAGTGCAGCACGTTGGTGCGGGTTATTTTTGCCAGCCCCTCCACTATACTAAAAAATTCTGTGGAGAACCCTGTATATGTTAGGATACACAGTTTTTTAGTTTAAGTGCATACAGAATGAAATCTGGTACAATTAGCGGACTGCGTTCAGAGTCTTTCTGTGAACAAGGAATGCAATCGGGATGCTAGTAAACAATTAAATCAGTCTCAGACTCAGGGAAGGTAGGGATATACATTATAGTGTTTGACTGTGTTCAGAATGGAATCTGGCAGAATTGGCGGATTGCGTTTAGAGTCTCTCCATCAACAAAGGACGCAAATGGGATGCTAGGAATGTGTTAGGCAGTCTGCCATGTATGAATTTCATGAGTTTCAAGTCAATCCATTGATCTTACGTAAAGTGAATCAGCTGACAAGTACAGACTATCTTTAAAGCAAATATCAACATGCACAGAGTGTATAGATGAAGACCAGGATCTCTAACAGCAGAGTCTCTGATTTTACTGGCAGAGATGCAGATCATCAGATCGCGATTTTTACCAGTATATCTGCTATTCTGCCAGATTGCAATACCTGATAGGTTTTCAAGTCCTTCCCATATCTGATGGTTCATAGGGCAGCATCCATTTCCATTTCAATAGCCCTTTGGCCACACAAATTTGTGCAATCACTAAAGCAGATTTAGTCCACCGGCAGTGGTCTGTGTGATCGAGTGTCATACTCTTTCCCAAATGCTGAATGCTCAGCAGACAAAGCAGCTTAGTCCAAATTTTTAAATTTTCGGTATGACTCGGCCGGGGATCAAACTCACGACCTGCCAAATGCAAGGCGAACACTCTGGCCACTGTACCGGTGACTATGACAGGTAACAGGTTAGTATTACCAGCAACATTGATTAACATGTTGTGACAGTGAAAAAACCTAACCTAAAACTTTGGCTTACCTTTTCAATTCTCAGGGCACGGGATCCTTGTGGACTCTTTTTTGAGAATGAAACAGAAAGTTCTTTGACACTTCCTGTAATCTGAAATAAAAGATGGCATACCACAACAATATGAATATGCATTTCTTAGATTTCCTACTTGATATGAGACCTGTTATTAAAGTGACCGCTAGACCATTGCAGCAGTTAGTTACTTTATATAAGAGGGCTCATTTCAAGTAGGAAACCTAAAACATGTACATATTCACATCATAACAGAACCATGCTTACAAACATATAGTTTCTTATATGTAGTAAGCAGCATAAGCAGGGCAATCACATTCACATAAAGGATGTCTACATGTTCACTACATGCAACAGCCATTAACCGTAAATGTTGTCTAATACAGGCATTCATTTATTGTGTAGCAGTATGGGTGATTGCAGAGACAGGGAAAATAGTTAAGGGTAAGTAAGCAATTAGGGTTGTTTTCTACTGCTAGAGTAAGCAGTTGCCATTGTACTTACATGTAGTAGCAGTGGACTTAATCCAACTACATATACATTTCTCACACCGAGCAGGAAGCAAAGCTAAACTAAATCAGAATCTGAGGTAAGAAATAAATCAGGAGTTACATGTACGTTTCTTTTCCTGCGGGTACCAAAAACCCGGTACTGCCGACGCGTCAAGAGAGGAGGAAAGAAGAGTTCAAGAGATTAAACAAATCACACGTAAGTTATAGTATACAGTCAAACCTGTTCAGGCAACCAATAAAATTTGGTCTATGTAGATAGGTGATCATGATAGACTGGATTTTAAATTACTTTTGTAAATGGGAAAAACTATCTTAGGGACCACCAAAAAGAGGTAGTCCTTGTGTAAAGGTGGTCACTTCAACAGGTTTGACTATAATATATAATGTTATCATTCAATCATAATGAAAGAAAAATAGAAAACCAACACCAAGAAGAAAGACAGTCAGAAATGTGTGTTTAGACTGTATTTGTATTTCATATTACTTACAGTTGTGTAGTAGGCATTTGTAAGTCTTGCAGGACTAAGAATTAGTATAAGTTCTACATAATGTATGTTTTTAAAGTCTACATTTTTATTCCTCCTTTTTAAGAGTTTGTCTACTGAGTACTAAATTATTTTATTTGCTGCAATGTGTAACAGTTGATGTTTATATACAAGTTGTGAAACATTTGTATCGAATGATACAATTGTACCTACATTTCCTGTAAAGTGGAAAAATACTTATTAGTCATTTAAATATTAATAATATTTGTTATCTACATGAATATAGAAGACTGACTCAGAGAAGGATCACTATGCATAACTTACCTCTCCTCGAGGGGTGGAAGCTGCACTTCTTGGAACGGAATCATCTCCCTGCAAAAAGAGAAGATTTTACAGATTTAGTTTCTGACAAATGTCAGGTTACAAAATTTAAACAAACAACTGTATAGTACTCAAAAAGGTACAAAATGTAGAAGGATCAGACCCCTAAAATAATAGTTTATATAGGTTATATAGTGTAAAGGACAAACATCTATACTACTAGAGCCCCACCTTTTGTGTTAACATGTTTTTTCCTCACATTCTGCACATTTTGGAGCTTACAAGAAATCATGCACACTTATTCATGTACCAGGGGCACCTAATTTGGTGATTAGGACACTGTTTTTGGACTTGAGAGAGAAGTGCTCGATATTGCTAGCTAAGAATATACAACTAAGGTTCCCAAATGTAATTTTTAGAATCATATTAAGGAAATCATGGTTTATTGTCCTTTTCATAATTTTTTTTAAAAAGGAAAACTACAAGACTTTGGCAATTAAAAAAAAAAACTTTGCTCTTCAAAGGGTAGTAATAAAATCTACACACCTCCCTCCCGCTCTCGTCATCAGTGTCCCTCCTGATCTGAGGTATCCGCCCTGACGAGGGTCTGGAGCCCAACAGTGGAGGTGTTCCGGCACGGAGGGAACGGAGGGACACTGGGCCTTCATGGCAAAATATGGTGTTAAAACCGGCAAAAAAAAATAACATACTTAAGATCTTATTCTTTCTCATATGCATGTATAAAGAAAATGTTACGTCAATCTACTCCACAGACACCAGCACCAGAATGTTGCTTGGTTAAGGAAAGTGTTATCTACTACATTGCTCTGAGAAATCGGTTGAGGACAACTGTTAGGTAAGGAAAAGTTGTACATATCTTATATATTCAGAATTGAGAAACACCATAAAATACACCATATGCTGTTGCATTTTTGACATGTTATCCTGTTATGGTTCCCATAATACTATTATAGTTTCTAAGTTTCTGCCTGTTTCAGACACCAAGCAAGGGCACTTCTAAAAGTACAACACCAACAATAGACCATCCCATGGAGATAAGTATGATAAGGAATGAAATAAGAGAAGAATGCTTACTTAATGATCATGTCAGTAAGAGAAATTTCTGTTTATAACAGACACCCATGCAAGTGTAGCTTGCAAACACCTGCAATAGACCAGACCAGAGCATACTCTAAGGAAACTAGTAAGAGAAGTATCCTAACTGAAAGATCATTTTTGCTAAGAGAAGTTTTTGTTTAGGTCAGACTGTTACTGTCACCCAAGCAAGCGCAACTTTGAAATCACAACACCTGCGATAGACCATCTCCTTCGAGAGAAGAATGCTAAGGAAATGTACATGGCAAAAAGGTCAGCAGCAACTAATGATATTAGCTAAACCACTTATGGATAACACAGGAAGGATCAAACAGGGTTGTAGGAAAATGTTAGACTCTAAGTTAGAGGATATCTGTTCCATTTGGCCAATCTAGTCCCCCAGAATACAATACATATATATATACACTTTTGTGTATCTTTGGTAGTTTCATTACAATCATTCTGTCATTCCTGCCCAGCATCTATAATCCTTTGCTAAGAAAAACATGCAACCAAAATATTGACACCTATTTCCTGGGCCCACACAGGCTCCTTAAATCCAGGGCCAACAAATTGCCTCCAAGGAAAGTGTGGTTAACTTTTCTTGGGGGTATATGTTGGTCCTAGAGCCAAGGACCTGGCCTGTGTAGGCCCTGGAAACTGTTTTTCATCCAGGCTACACCTAAAATCACATGGGGAATGGCAGAGCAGGCTGCATCTGACAGAGGACGATGGAAACTACACGGCACAGGAGGACCTAAGTACTAAGTACTAAGTACACCTAAATTGGCTTGAACAACAATTTTGAAACTATTTGTATCTACCAAAATGTCTGGTTTCAAATATTAACTGGTTGCGTAAAAGAAAAATCTATCAATGTACGACCTGCTAACCTGATGAAATTATCATTTTTTAAATACTCACCATCTTTATCACTCAGAGCCAAGCTTCTCTCTGCCTCGTCGTAGTCAGATATTCCTGAGTGGTACCTGTGCTCATCCCCCTCCAGCAAGGTGGGCGTTTTCGCTCTCCTGTTGACAATCACAACATGTTTGTTTCTTTAGCTAAGGTAATATATGCCTAAAGTAAGAGCATCCTACACAGACATAGCTTTAAACAACACTTGCGAACGGATGTACAAAGGTTGTGAGTGGTCGTTTAATCAGTGTAATATAACCAACTGCTACAAATACAGAATGGGTTATACAGAAGTGCTGATACACCGGCTACAAAAGCTGTGTAACGCCAAAGGGTGGATATACATGTACCAGCTATACAGAATACAGCTACAGAAGCTGGTGCGTCTTGCTGAAGGGCGATTTATACCAGCTGTGCAGATACAGAAACCTTGTTATAAACAATTGATTACTAACATTAATTGAATGACTGAATGGTCCATGGTGAAAGTTTTTTAAGCCTTAATCATATTTAATTGGCCTAGGATTCCAAAACATACAAAGGTAAAAGACGTGATTGCAACCACTTACTCAATCTTTTTCTGCACTTTCTTGAGCCGTTTCCCAGCCGCCTGTGCGAGGACGGCGCGTATGATCCCGCCGGACGGACTCCCGGAGCGGTCGCTGAAGGACGCGGGGCTCTGTCTGCCCCTCCCCTCCATGATGGCGGGCCGACCTGTGGCGATGCTCGCACGGCGCTTTATACGCGAGTTTTGCAGGTCATTGCCGTCAGTGGCTGAAAGAAAGTGTTTATCATGAATTTGTATTTCATTTCAACATCCCTCAATTAAACTTGAAATTTCAGATTAAGAGTAAGACAGCAAAAGAGGTTAGTCCAGAGAACTCAATAGATGTTGGTCCTTCTTATGTTCAACAACTATGTCCTTTTTTTTGGGGGGGGGGGGGGCACCAAGTTTGTACTTTAAACTCACAGAGTATATGCACACCCTACTTCAAAAATTCAATTTAGTAATTAGTAGTTACTTATTATACATGCTAGATGTTACAGAAGAGAATACATGTATCTATAGGGGTAGGGGTTGCCCTTTGACTGAAATCTTGATTGAGTACTGACTCATGCCCGGTATATCTACCTAAATCACTAAATAAATCACTGAAGCTGAAAAAAAGAAGATATTTGCCTTACCAAGTAAGTTATTGAAGAGATCTTCATAAGGGTGTCCCTGGAAAGATCTTCGTCTTCGCTCCTGCAACAAGTTTTACATAAGATCACTACAGAGTATGCCCCTGGAATTCAGTTGTTAGTCCTTCAAATATTGTACGAAGCTTTGCAAACTCGCTGGACAGGTGAGGCACCCATAAATAGTTCCATCCGGTTGGAAAATCAATGTGTGTATAGTAAAATCCTGTCAGTTGAAACACAGCCCCATATTTTCTCTCCCAACAATTTGGCAGCTGCTCTGCTGCCTTCATCAGGATGGTATGAACTACCTCCTTGTCATTTAGAAATTAGATCTCACAATACATATAGAGAAATCACATTACACTGATGAAAGCAGCTATCCATCTGCCAAAATGTTGGCAGAAAACAAATATGGTTGTGTGACCAAAGAAAACTCTTCTGTTGAATAACTGGTGAAAGCTGTCATGAAACAATGCTACCTCTGCTGAAGCTATGTGAACAATGACGCCATATTATACTGTAAGCTCAATGTGATGTTCAAAGGTAATTTCATGGTTGAACTGGAAAGGAGCTATGCACAGCCAGCAAGGGACCTTAGTGACCGATCTACTATACTTGTAACTGACTTCAATTAGTCATATTCTCGTTATATGCCTAGAATTTCATACACAGAGAAGGTATAGTATGAGACTACCACTGCCAGTCTCAATTCTCAATGCATTTTTGCCCTAGACAAACTGACTCCTTTGTGACTTTGAGACACAGTTGACAGCTGAACAATTCCAGGCTGATGCCATAGCTAGGTATAGTCTATAATAGGGTATGGCAACTAGTTACTAGTAGGCAAATGTTTGCAGTGTGATGGGTTTGTGTTGAACAAACACTGGGAATATTTCAAGATTTAGAGTAAGAGATGATGACACGTTACAGGTCAAGCATACCAAACTTTAGGCAGACATAGATTTTTCTTTTGAGTACTCTGACAGGTCCCTCTTATTATCCCTCGTATTGTCTCTTATCTACTAGCAATGTAGAGCAAAATGAGCAAAGAACATTAAGGCCAAAATTAAAAAGATGTTTTTTTCTTGTAACTACATAATTAGCACTTAAATGCTTACCTTTCTGTGGAATTTGACACTCTTAGATTCTCTAACTGCTCTGGAGTCCCTGGATACTACACAAAACAAGAATGCAGATCAACCGGACTGAACATAACATGCACATACTAGTAATGTTATCATATTGAAATCTTACAATTATAATAATAAAATGTAGCATTGCAAAATTTTGCTATACTATGCAAAAATAGAACATCCTAGAGAAATGTCTCTAAAGCTGTATTGTATCAGCGCATCTGATGCCTGTGAATGATTTATTCATTGATTGATTAATTGATAGTAATTCATAATGAAAAAGAGTTACAAATGCACACCAAAGAATCAAAAGTCAATGTGGGGTTAACTTTGCAGCTCCAAGTCGACTCAAGTGTGTATAAAACATGTGTAATTCAATCTTAATTTATGTCAAGGCTCCAAATATCACAGACATAGACATAGACAGGTAAATTGTAGTTGTACTAGTAGAGGTATTTCTAACCTGCACAAGCCTACTAGTACAGGTACTGAGTATATGACAGTTTATGAAGTGAATTTTGTTTAAATTGTATGAGGTGGTCGCATTACGTGACTGTACTCCAATCTAGTTTGGTAGGTCTACAGAAATAGGTCAAACTTTGTCAACCTAGACTTTTCAATGGATCATGTTGTACCCTTAAGAGATGTGGGACTGGTATAAGTGCTCAGTCAGTCTCAGCCATTGTGAGTTTACTTGAAGTTTGGAGTCTATAGGTTTAGAGTCTTAGACAAGTTTTCTAAAATTCACTTGTCAAATTTACTTGCCCAAATCAACTTTTCACTTGCCCAAAATCTAAATACTAGTAACATTCTTCTTTGGAATTCTTTTATCAGTATGCCAACTCTATTTTTCTGTGTTGACCAAAGATTGATGCATTGACTATGAAAAGTAACAAGTATGTCAAAATCTCACCCATGAAAAAATCTTACTTGCCTGATCGGGCAAGTGAGGTTGGACATGCGTTGCCCGATTGGCACTTTCACTTGCCAGGTGGACAATCGGACTAGTACTAGTAGTAGATCATTTGTCCAACCCTGGTCTCTTATCAGAGCAAGAGTCATGTCAGATATTCTATTGATTATTTGTCTGACAGAGTTGACGGAAGTGTTTGTTTTGAATCCACTCACTCGGTGTAAACGTGTCGTGTTAACTTACAATGTTCACGAATATATCTTTGTGAAATTTTGTGAAAACAGATTATTTTTGTCCCACAGTTGTCCAACAAAAATAACTGCTTATTAATAAATAACTTTCTAATGAGAACTGCTAACACACAGATTTGTTTGTCTGCAAAGCTAAACCTACAAAGGAAGACATACCTCCGGCTAGCTTTTCAAACAAAACAAAACAAAACAAACGATTCTACACGCCTGTAAAGGTGACAATAACTCGTCTGAATAGAAAATAACCCACTGCTACCAACAAAGGAAAACTTCTTGGGTGAGTCTTTCACATGCACAAAACCAGCACAATTATTGGCACCAACACAGGCAATCTGATCCCAAACAATGTTGGAGTGTGAAAAACAACATTATTTGCTTTTTTGTCTGGTGTCTTGTTAAGACTACAAACCCTGGTTAGCTTGTCCTGACTTTACAAAACATGGTCCTAGGAGCCCTCATGCAGTTGAAAACAAAATGAAATTTAAGGCAACTACAGCCCTATAGATTCATGATACAATGTTACAGATATATTAAATGCAGTTGGAAGGTACAAATGCACATGGTAAATAGCTTTATATTTTAACAAAACTTTACTTTTGTATTTGAAAGTCTAAAGTTTGGACTATTCAAGAAAAAGTTGAAATTGTTGAACATTGACTAAAATGGCAAAAAAGAAACATTTTTACATTTACTTTAAAATCAGACAGGTGGAATTTGAACAGCCAGAAAAGAAGGCAATAAATTAATCAACTCATTATGAGACATTGATTAAGTTGAGTTCACACTAGCAAATCTAAAAAGTATCATTATACTTCTATAAATACACGCGTTTGAGACTGCGATGAAAATATTGACTACAACGTTGCAGTTAAATCACAATTTTATGTCGTTGTTTTCAGTTACAACATGATGTAGCGTTAGCATCATCAACTATAGTGCAGTATATATTGATATCGAATTACTTATCTAAGGTATTACAACCACAAAAGGCCCTACATGCACATGACCCCAGAAAGATTAACCATTAACGTTAGATAAGGTGTAAAACATACTCTCTCTTTACCTTTTTAATTCCGCGACTTTCCGTTGCCCTGTCAACGCTATGGTCCCCAAACGACGCCTCAAAAATTTATGGTCGCCCCCCTCCCCCTTTTCTCGTCTAACCAGTTTGGTAGTTACACCCTTTGTACCAAAAGGCGAGACTTCGGTATTAACACAGCAAACTGAAAACGGTTGGGATCTGATTTTAGACAAGGTATTTTGTCTTACCTGAAACCTGTACCTCTCTTTTAGCCCTCTCTTTCAATGATCGTACGGCACTTGTCTTCGCCCTCTTCGAAAGCTGTCCTTCGCTTGCCTGTTTTTCGAGGAATTCTCAAGATTAGACAAAATTTTCAGCACACACAGAGTCATTGTAGTTCCACAGAGTTTTCGCCGATCCTCCCAGTCACACAGGAACCATTGTAATCCTTCACAAATCCACAAAATTCGGTTGGCATTTCGGAGCTACTGTGTTTGAAATACAAACTGACGCGTTCGCCTGAAATCTCAAAGCGGAGGGTTCAAAGTTCACCGGTGTGTATTTACTGTCAATGAACTGTGAAAGTGGGACGGGTTGTGCGGCTTCGAAGTTTTGGCAAAGAGTTTTCAGAAAACTGTTAATTCCTTGCTTTTGCTTAACATTTTTTACATTTGTCCAGTATCAGATTCTTGATTTTCAAACAAAATTTTACGCAATAGCGAATGAAAATTGAGGACTTTTATTGATTATTTTGTCACACTTTGTAACGTTAGCGGGAAGTTAAACGTTACAGGTCACAACAAAGGCATGTGTACACTAATGGTTCCTTCGTTGCGTTAGCATTGATTACATAGCAAATCGTGAATTCATAAAGTTAATACCATACTTCCTTTTCACTCTTAGAAAAAAGTAACAAAGGCAGTAAAGGGAGGGGTAATTGTAGTACGCAAGTGAAAGACACAGAAGAACTGAATAAAAGGCCGTTTTTCATTGTGTTGACGCTAGCGCTTTAGTCTATTGGAATTCGCTCAGGCTCGCATGCATTGACCCAGCCGTATTGAACTCGGCGTGGTCTCCTTGGCTGCGGAAAACTTTCGTGCAGGCGTGCCCTTTACGGTACAAAGTACGGGGAAGGTGACAAGGTTTGTGCGGAACGTGCGGCCGAAAAGAAAAAAACATGTCAAAGCATGATTGAGAGACAAAGTTAAAGAGACTTTAAGCTGCTTTGGCAAATTCATGTGAGACACATGGTATATGTGCCATTGGCCGCGGAAAGCCAACTCAGCTGTGATGGCATCCAAGCACCGTGGAGAGTGCCTCACGCATTTTAACGGATATCTAAAAGAAGTCTTCAATTTCCGTCGGCTGATAACAATGCAAAAGTATAGCATCAATGCAGTTAACGTTCTTTCATGCCACATTTTCATGGTCATGCCGTATCGTATGTGTGTTTTGAACAATGTAGATTGGTCAACTGGAATGGCAGGATGCTATCATGATAAGTTTCGAAAACGAAATGTGTGGGCAACAGCTTTATAGGTACAGGCTGATAAGTGAAGAAATATCTGCATAGCGTTTATGTAATTAAAGTAGGAAATATAATCTTTTCTCAGTGTCCGTAATATAATTACCTGACTGGATACAGATGACGACATGGATTCTCTCTCTTCCACAACTGTCCGGAGCACCTGAACATTACCTAATCGGAATGGACACAAAGACAATAAAAATACTAGAAAGGCCGACATTTGTTTAGGAGCAAATACAGCATATTGCAATCCATCTTCATCCTTGAAAAAATCCCAAAATTCAACAATTTGAAGTAATGTTTGCTCAAAAGGAGAATGAAGTACTGTGGGCACTTGTCCTACACACCTTCATGCCGAATTTTAGGTCATTTGGTTTCAATATAAGGGCATAGGAGCCAAAAATATACATTTTTTAGTTAAAAATTGCTAAAAATCCCCAAATAACTCATTCTATAAGTGCTCTATGAAGAAAGTGTTGATGGGGTCCTGTTGTCATATGTCCAAGTTACCTTTGTACCAAATTTCAGGTCATTTGGTTTAAATACAAGGGCCTAGAAGCCAAAAATATACATTTTTAGTCAAAAATGACTGAAAACCCCAAAACAACTAATTTTTGAAGTGATCTATGATGAAAGTGTCAATGGGACCCTGTGAGCATATGTTCAATTCACCTCTGTACCAAATTTCAGGTCATTTGGTTTCTATACAAGGGCATAGGAGCAAAAAATATACATTTTTAGTCAAAAATGGCCAAAAAAACTAAAATAACTCATTTTTGGAGTAAACAATGAATAAAGTGTTGGTGGGGTTCTGTGGTCATATGTCAAACACACCTATGTACCAAATTTCAGGTCATTTGGTTTTAATACAAGGGCATAGGAGCCAAAAATATACATTTTTAGTCAAAAATGGCCAAAACCCCTAAAATAACTCATTTTTTAAGTGATCTATGAAGAAAGTGTTGATGGTTTTCTGTGCTCATATGTCCAATGCACCTCTGTACCAAATTTCAGGTCATTAGCTTGTAATACCAGGGCACAGGGGCCCAAAATATACATATTTTGTCTAAAAATGACCAAAAACCCTAAATATCATAAATTCTAAGGCCTCTATCAAGAAAGTGAACAAAAAAACGCCTGGGGGTATTTGCCAATTCTATGCCCATGCCAAATTTCAGGTCATTTGGCCAAAAAATAAAAAAGTTGAATCCATTTGAAGATTTGACAGGAGGAGAAACAAAGAAAAAACAGTATTTTTATTTGCAATCCCATACTATGTATGGATTGCAATATAACAAGGACAGTTCTATCTGTTTCTAAGTATTCGATGAGTTCCTTCGAAGGATCGAGTTTCCATCTGAAGTTAGTGATAAACGTTACGATTGCTCCCTTCACTTGATACAACCAGCTAGTATAATTGTAGTAACTAAAAACTTGTAATATAACGTGTATATGTACGAGTATTAAACTGTAACTTCTTTTATCTATACATTGCCATACATTGTCACTGATGCAATTGTTGCGCAATAAACAATCATTCCTTCATTAATTCATTCCTTCTAAAACCAATTTCTTGATTCAATAGCCATGGTTGGGAGTCCGTCGGGAGCAAGGTCATTCCTAGTTGGAAGTTTGTTCGCCTGGTTGCATACTAGTCTTTAAAAGTTGCGATCATCTGCGCTATGTGATTATGACTTTTGACAAATCATGATCAAAATCGATAAAGTTATCTTTCTCGTTCATTCAGAAGAGCGAACTGGAGCTAAAGTAGGATGATTTCCGGGTTACTCCCAAAACAGTAGCCCCCGCCAGGCCTTCCTACGGGGGTACGGTAGAATTCGGCAAAAAAATTGGGAAATTGGCCAGGCAGGGGAGTCAGCCCATACTTAGGTTCATTATTTCCCCACTGGTAGCAAAACTCCCTTGGCATAATTCTCCCTACTAGTATAGTGTAGTTAGTCTGCTAGAGACTACCAATACAGCGCCACCACTGATTGTGATATGGGTCTAAATAGTGATACCGGAACTGTAGCGGATATGCTTATTTACGTTCATTCTCTCAGGCAGACGACATTGTGTTGGGCGTGATCACGTGACGTCGACCCCGCCTCAAGGTCACTAAATGTCGCCATTGATAGCAGCACGTACAATACATGTCTGTAACTATATTGTATATAGTCGGTATAACCGTCGTCCTTCGTCGTCACTGATAACAGCTTCTCAGGCGCGCATCTGTGCAGCAGCTGGTTATATTGCACAGAACGACCTGCCACACCTAACCTTTGCGCATCTAGCTACAGACGTTGTTGAGAGCTATCTAGTAAGGATGACCGTACTTATACACAATGTGTACTTTTAACACTTTGTCAAAAGACTTTCAATTCATCAGAGATTACATTTACTATGAAATAATGCTCGATATACTGGAAAACTCCCCTGACTAGTAACGTTGTTATATCCCGTACAACATAAGTGTATTAGATTCCTATCGATCGATGCACAAAGGCTGACAATGGCATCGGGCATTGTCCTCTTCCAAGAGGGATAAAACAGTATTTTGTACTGCATTCTATACTACACATTATATCTTCATAACTTTATAGTAGGGGTACTACCTTAAGCTCCAACCTGTTAGCAGTAAAGCATGTATTCAACTCGATTTATACGTACGGGACATTTTCCCGCGACAAAAACAAACACCAACTGGCCCCTCCCACACCAAGTACTGCTGTTATTCCAGCATAAAAAATGCACCATAATTTCTCACACAACCTACCGCTTTTTCTTACAACAGAGGACATCGGAGAATTTTCTGCGACATCCGTGTTATCTTCCTCATCGGCACCGTACATGGTTTATCTAATGTGAGATCTTAGGAGACCGACACACATACGGTCTGCTTCGTGGGACAGTCGGTTTGCGATTACTCATAGCCAGCAGTGTTCCCATCCCATTGTTTTGTCTGCTCGTCTCCCACGCAACCCCTGTCACAACCCATTCTACGAGCCCATCACTCAATTTGTATTTGCCATTATCTTTGTTATTGTTGTATCTGGGTGTTTTCGATGACTCGCTGACCCGGAACCGAACCCGTGGTAATAAATTGAATATCGACGGAACCGATTGAGTACTATCACGTAACGATGTCTGTAGGTTTAAACGCCTCAGTCTATACTAGACTCAATAGGTTGCTTGCAATATATTGCTCATATAGACTGAATAATATGTCAAAGGAATTGTTTGACCTTGTAGAGATACCATCATTGGGTTGCACTGAAGGGTAACTCCCCTGGCACTCAATCTGTTTGGATAATTTTTAATATTTTTCCAGCTACCCGGAGTCTGATGGGGACCAGTAAGTTTAACGCCAATTAGGAATTTGTTGTTGCACTTCCAGCTATCAGGTACTCAGTAAACCGATAGGAGGCACGGCCTGTTTTGACGTCTTTATCTGAGGACAGGAATGCGGTAAGAGAAGCTGTGATGGATATATCCCAGGCACTGCGTTATACTCGTAAGATACGTTTTAAACCTTTGTGCAGGTCCCTCGTGCATTTAGAGAACAATTCATATCATAAATTTTCGTCTTCAACTCACCGGCTAATCTTATGGTTCACTGACGCTGAATCATGTTAGATCATAACTCACTGTGGTGTTGTTCATCTGGAAAATAGTATTGTTATCGCTGATATTTAGATTATAAATTCGTTCCTAAATGTTACATTGACATTTCCTCAGCTTCCATGATAACGTCTTCAATATTGTTGTTCACAGCCACGTACGTGACATTTCGACAAATCTTATCTGGAATCAGCCTCAAGTCAACTGGAGTATAACCCTCAGTTTTATTCATTGAACCTTCTCCCAAATAATTTGAAAAAATACAAGGAGAAGAGGTTGCGATTCTGTCTGAGAAGTTGGCACTGGTTATTTCTTCGTATACAGTTTCTGTGAACTGCATGTTGTGATTCTGTCTCTAAAGACCAATAAAAAGATTGTCATCTGAGAATAAAATACGCAAAAGCATTATCGATTGGTGATCAGATATCTCATGGATACTATTCGAAGGACCCAAGGAGTTTGTATGGAATGTAAACTCTATCCTTGTTTAAGTCAAATCTTGCGTTTGGAAGATTTGACAACTTAACAACCCTCAAGCAAACAACACCATCGACAAAATATTTCAATTGAACCGGCAGTGACCCCAAAGAAATCTATTATGTATTGGATAGCCGGGTTTTCCATATGAATAAATAATACGTTTATTACAGATTATTGCCGGAAGACTAAATTCAAGTTCAAAAACAAAATCTGAAGAACAATATGACATGTGACTGCTCTACCTTAATTCTGACTCCGAATCTTTATTTGTTGGGTTTCACTTCTGTTAATTATCGTTTATATGAGATGAACGATGCATCAGTAGTAAAGGCATGGCATTCTTTCACTAGAAAGGATGGCCGATGCTCGAGATCTGTAAAAAAAATTACCAACGCTGACATGTTTCTGTTTCTGTGATGATGATTCGAAAACAAATCTCGCATAGCTGGTTCATTTTCCTAAACAATTGCACCTCCTCTTGCTTGTATAACCAATTGGCACTTGGATAAAGTTAGAAGACACGAAATGAGGCGCCCGAATGTATAGCCCGAAAGTGAGCGTACAGTGAAAATTGAGATCTGATGATGATCATCGCACGCGTCATCTTTGGAAATCCGTCGACTGGACATCAGAACCACAGCAAAAGATATATCTGTATGGTCTATACACCAACGGATTGTAACAGATGCTGGTGCTACATAGGTGTTGAAAATGGGATGGGTAACTGCATCGAGTATAGGGCACTTCGTCATGACTATCACAATCACAATAGATCATTCGTGGCGATTTTGGAGCTGATGTAAATTTGAACTTCATGACAAGAAGTTGATGAAAATGTATTTTTGTTAGCGCAAGATCACAGATTTAGCAACAAAAATTAAAAACATGGGCTCCAAATTAATATGAAGTGAGCTACTAGTAATTGCTAACTGAATATTTCCCTCCAATTTTGATTAAGAGTTGTATTTACAATTTTACATGCAATGCATTCAGACTCTAGATAACGTTAAGCAATGTCCGACCAAGGAATTATCAGTGACAAGTGCACGCCAATGTCAGTGCCAAAGCCATTGTAGTCATGGTGAGAGCAACCGACCATTCACACCGACATGACCTTGTAAATTACCAACCTACCAACATGACTAGACTCACAAGTGTAACAATACAAACTTACCTGTATTGTACTAGTGGTGATCATTTGCCTATTTGAAATATATGATATCCAGATGCCACCAACAGTGTGCCTTTTCCGCGACCTTACGTCGTATATGCTAGCGTTACGCACACAGGCTACATGCAAGCTAACACCATAGGACGACACCTTCCAGATACAAACCTTTCCGATTCATCCCTGGTATCCTGCTGACGACACCTCTTCCTGAATGAGCCAACAGGATCGATCGCTTGTGGGACTGGTGGTACATATAGAAAACAAACAAGTCTGTCGTCTTCAGTTACGGGCAATCCTCGGAGGACAGGGTCTTCTGTTGTGGTCCAGGGTCCTCCATCTTAAACCGTCACATTGGGGCCGCTGTGGTGTCAGTCTTAGTCACCATGATGACGCAAACAATGATGGAGTAGGGTTAAAGAATTACCAGCTTCTTAAGATTTTGTTGAGGTCCGGAGTCTTCCATCATAAACTGTCACATTGGTGTCACCGTGATGACGCACAAAATGATGGGGTTTGGTTGTTAAGAAATGCATGCATCTTCTTGAAGAGTGATGAAGTCCTCAGTCTTCCATCATAAGCCTTCACACTATTGTCACTGTCTTGTCAGTCTAAGTCAGTGTGATGACGCAAGTAAAGGATACAAGAATGTCATCTTAAAATTCTTGAAGAATACGGTTCGAATAAAGTTCTAAACTGGAACATGCAGGGTCCCTTTTGAAGATGTGGTGTGAGTGCGCGCGGTTGCCTTGAAGTTGTCCACTCCCATTAACACCACAATGCTTGAAGAATACATTACGCAAAAAATTAATGTTTGTCCAAGACGATCTTAGACCTACATCAACGCCGCGCGTTTCATTTTGATGGACTCGTTGGCTATAAATTCAAATCCCTAACGCAGGACATGATAATACGGTTGTCACGTTGAGCATGTCGTCCGATTCCCTAGAGTGGTATTTATCATCAGAGTCACATTATTCCATGAGTCCCTGTACTCGCAACCTGCGTCATGTGTGTCCTGTTGGCGGGGGACAGGTTCCCGCCATTGGCAGTTGGCACGCAGGCACCATGGAGACGGCAACAATACCACTGGGATGAGCAACATTTTGACATGCATGTCTTATACAGTGGTAATAAGATATGGCGTTCATGTTTTCACTGACTGAAGGACTGCTTGCTTCTTCGTTTATTTGTTTGCTTAGTTGGTTGGTTGATTAATAGATAAAGTGATTGTTTGGTTGGCTGGTTGGTTGGTTGGTTGGTTGGTTGGTTGGTTGGTTGGTTGGTTGGTTGGTTGGTTGGTTGGTTGGTTGGCTGGCTGGCTGACTGGTTGGTTGGTTGGTTGGTTGGTTGGTTGGTTGGTTGGTTGGTTGGTTGGTTGGTTGGTTGGTTGGGTGGGTGGGTGGTTGGTTGGTTGGGTGGGTGGTTGGTTGGTTGGGTGGGTGGTTGGTTGGTTGGTTGGGTGGTTAGTTGGTTGCCTAAATGGTTGGCTGGCTGGCTGGCTGGTTGGTTGTTTAGTTGATACGTCAATTGGTTGACTGAATGGTTGGTTTGATTAGTTGTTAGGTTGGTTGATGGGTTGGTTGGTTAGTGGACAAGGGTAACTACAAACCTTATGAATATGTTATCTACATGAAATGCATACTAATGATTGGCACTTCAAGGTGCTTGCTTCACAATAGACAAAATTGATAATTTTATTCACATTGACACAAAAAACAATCACACAATAGGAGATTGGTTCAACATAAGCGTACCTTTCAACGTTAGGCTTCCAATACAAGACGCAAAATTGCATGAAATACAGTTACTGTGGCTGTCAGACATGTCCAATGACATCACAATACTGACTAAAACAGTCTAACCTAGTTTCTGTCTTCAAAATAGCACCGAGGCAATGTCAGATTGTAAAATGTCATTTTATCACACTGCACATGTTGTTTGACATGGTGAATGAGGAAGTCGCCTGTCTATTGATACCAACTCTGGTGTCGATGAGACATTCTAGTTCGCAAACTTGAAAAACATTGGCATCAAGGCATCGCAGTTACGTGTCCAGGTACTAACATGGTTGACGGTAGGAACATACTTTAGAATTTTAGAAACATTCCCATATTAGGAAGTCAATATGGATGATAATGAACAAAACACATCTAGAAGTGGTACAACACCATGTAACATAAAGTCATTTACTCCGGCCAAGCAGAGGTGCGGCTCCGACTGTTTTTGAAATGTTTTAGGCGTTTTTTTTCGGGTTTCTATATTTGTACTGATTTCCGTCAACAAAATCGAAAGTCCGATAAAATGACCTAAACATGTAAAAAACATCAGCCAGTGCCGGACATCTGTTTGGAGAGTAAGTGTACTCTCATTCGATGATGAATGACAGATTGGATTATATCAATATACAAGGTACACAGGTCTTAAAATGCACGACCTTGCCAATAATGAGACTGCAAAAATCCACGTCATGTTCAAAGTTCTAGTATGTCCAGACTGATATCGAGGTCAGGTATTGGTTCTCGCCAGTAGTTGAAGTCGTTGAACTCGGGAGCCGGATCCACGGTGTTGAAGTCGTCCTCGGACAGGAGGGGGAGGGGATCCCGCCAGAAGGTGAAGTCGGTGAAGTCTTCCTGGAGCCCCGAGGAGGTCTCTGCGATCTTCTCCCACGAGGGGCTTCTCCCAAAGGAGTTCAACAGCTGCGAAAGAAATACACAAAAAAGTTTCAAAACTATGTTTAATATATGCAAGACATATATATGGTCTCCTTCGGTCAATATTGACCATGGTAAAATCCAAATTGATATCAGTCCTACAGCGTCGACTGTCAGGCTAAACATTCCTATACAAGAATGACAGTCTCTGACACATAGGGCACGTCTGTGAGCTGACTCAGGTCTGTTGTAGAGTTCTTTTCGCAGGATTCGCTTTTCTTCTTCCATGCGCATCTGTCTGGTTTCTCCTGATTTTACCTGCCTTGACTGTGTGCATCTCCAGCAGGATCTGACATTTAACGCAGAATAAGAATGCAAGCAACTTTTGTATTATTTCTACCCAGTTTCTTGAATAACTGATAGCTTATGTATCTTACAACTTGATGTGTTTGATATGGGCAAGAATTGTATTAATAGACAAATGGATTTCAACTGCTGGAAAATGCACGGAAGAGGAATTTTCAAATCATTGTTCATGCAAAACATGTATGGATACATTCTCCTGAGTTCTAACCACTATTGACATCAATTTGGACATTTCAATGAGAATGGGTATACCAGTGCATTCGAAAATGCGAGATCTTTTTTTCTACTACGAAAAGTTTGCTCTTCTTAATTCAGAGTAACGTTACCTACTTGGCTGCATGCCATTTCATGCCGGTACGTGGGGGAGGGGGGAGTAATCGATCTGACGTGATTCGTAGCCGGACCACTCAAATTTAACGTAAAATGTAATTAGTGGATTCTTAGTATACGTAGCGTAGTTCGGCATGAATGTACCGTAAAGCGAAGCCAGCCTGCTGAATTTAAAGTAGACTGGCGGTAATACCCCACCCCACCCTAATACACACTTGCATACACACACACATGTAGACCTCTACACACCGCTCAAAACCCAACAAATACCTATAAATGTACCTCATGAACGTGAACACTTTGCGCACTACTAGCACTATGAATGTAAAGTGTGGATACGGAAGCATGACCACTCCCTAGCAGCAAATTGGGGCTAAGTGAAGCCTTGATTCAATTATATCAGAACCACGCATTCCAGGCACGTACAGTTACAGGCCCTAGAGATGATATGACCTGGTATGAGTCACACACAGAATAATACATACATCAGGAATATACATCAGGGAATGATACCAGACATGGATGTTATTTTGAAATGGCACCCAATATCAGCTAAGCTGCCTGGGTTTTCCATGTATTGCATTTTCTGCGATTTCAACATATCTAAATATATTATCTAGTAGTACATGATGTGCTTTGTTCATCATGTAAGGTTCTTTACATTTGATATGTAGATTTTATGATAAGGCAGAGCTTGTTGCAATATCAAAGGGAACTAGAAAGGCCGACATTTGCTTAAGAGCAAATACAGCATATTTCAGCCATACCCCTTCCCACGCAACATTGGACTGTTCAAAATCACCCCTGCGCAAAAATGGAACATCATATTAACAGTACATTATTCCCCAAAGGGGACTGGTATTGTGAATTGATTCCAGGTAAAAACAGAGCTTGCTTCTATTTTTCAGAAAATGACAATAATCACATTCCATTCAGAAAATTTTCATCACGACTGAAAATTGTTGAATGACTTCATGTAATGTCATTAACAATTTTCAGTACGATAACTTGGTGTAAGTTTAAAAAAGTATAAGCTCCTTGTGATGTGGGTACATTTATTATTGCAGTGAACTTTTTTTATTCAAGTAGGGCAAACGATTTGATAATTATCAAGCAGGTGCAGGTACTGTAGGAGCGTTTGTTTTCTTCAAGCTGTAAAACTGTTAAATTGTTTTACTTTATATGCAATCAGCCATCGAGCCTATTCTTATTTTAGTTTAACAACTTCCTGCCAGACCCGGAAGATACGATTGAACCTTGTTCGAGGATTTTATTTTCGTCTGTCTGGTCAGTCTGTTCATACCCTGGCGCTGAGAGTGTTTTATTGGGCTGAAACTCTGGCAGTTTAAAGTTACTTACAATTTAAATGTTCAAAGTTTATGTCAAACAACAACAGCACTAGGAAATGGGGCCACTATAGACAGGTGGTCACTATAGAGAAAATGCTGATCTATTGACTAGGAGCCATACGTTACACATGATTTCAGTACACTGATCATTAATCATATAAACATTGCACAGGTAAGCCAATTGTTTAGATGTACAATTAAGTTCAAATAATTCTGCAGAGAAATATTGATGAGAAAATAATCATTCTCGCCACTGTCTAACTTATAATTACGTATCAAAACTAAACGCAGATTTTCTAACTAACGCACCTTTCGCCGACTTCATCAAAGGACCGCCGGCTATCAATCAAACACGGCTGTTGATTAGACTTAGAGTTTCAAACAGTCATGTGCTGTGTGCCAGTTGACAGCGAACTTCATGCTACGTGATGTTTTACATTGCTTGGACCTTCTTTCCTACAGCGTTGCTTATACAAAATATTTAGACTGTAACACTGAGTCCCACATGTTTTATAGAATAGAATTTGACGCAGAACAGTGTTTTTGCTGGGTATTTTTCTTGAAACATGTCCGTGGGAACATCAGCGAGGCGGCGACGTAGGGATATCAGACCGTCAACAAAAGTCGCACGGCGGCTAACGGCGCAGCGAAGATACTAGCGCTATAAATAAGCGCTTCAACTAAGGATGGCAACCCGTACAATATTTTTGTATACTGTTGAGCTAAGTTAAGTTTGTTGTTTATGAGGTTTTAGTTGTCTTTGAAGCTTTGACCCGAAAATACCATCGCTAGCGTTTCAACTTCGGATAACAAGTTATAAGTACTGTTGAACTCAGTAACGTTAAAGTTTGTTTTTAGTTGCCTTTGACGGTTTGACCTGAAATAGTGTTACGCTAAACTCCTGAAGAGAAGTTAAGTGACTGCTGCGATTATCATAGATATGCCCCTAAGAACTGATACAATCTAAAGCCTTCTGAATAGTCTAAAATGCGAGAGCCTTAGGCGGGCTTCGCTCCCCCTGGCGGGAACACTGCTATATACAGGATCATGAGGCCCCGCTTATGAATATTAATTAGCCTTTGGCCTCCTCTTCGCTGATTGGCTAGGTCTTTGATTCAATTAACTCTCCGGCTGACGCGCACAGGTGTGGCTCTGTGCGGGGTCACGGAAGGTCGCGTCAGGAGGCCCAAAGAAAACAAATTTCCCCTCAGAAAAGTGCCAAAATTAATCATTTTAAAGTTGTTTATGTCAAACATTTTACTTGAATCTTGTTACCAAGTATCTAATGCCTATCTATACCAAATTTCAGGTCATTTAATTGTAATACCAGGGTACAGGAGCCAAAAGTGTCCTTTTTTGGTCAAAAATTGGCCAAAAATCGCAAAAAAAAGCATTTTGTTGCACTGTACACCAAAAGTGTTATTGAATTTATATGAAGGGATTATCAAGGCACATCTGTGTCAAATTTCAGCTCATTCGGTTGCAATACCAAGGTACAGGAGCCAAAAGTGTCCTTTTTTGGTCAAAAATTGGTCAAAAAATCGCAAAAATAAGCATTTTGTTGTACTGTACACCAAAAGTGTTATTGAATTTATATGAAGGACTTATCAAGGCACATCTCTGTCAAATTTCAGCTCATTTGGTTGTAATACCAGGGTACAGGGACCAAAAGTGTCCTTTTTTGGTAGAAAATTGGTCAAAAAATCGCAAAAATAAGCATTTTGTTGTACTGTACACCAAAAGTGTTATCGAACTTATATGGGGGCATTATTAAGGCACATCTCTGTCAAATTTCAGCTCATTTGGTTGTAATACCAGGGTACAGGGGCCAAAATTTACAGTTTTGGTCTAAAATTGACCAAAAAATCTCACTAAAATCATTTTAAAGGCAGATATGAAAAAACTGAGAAAAAAGCATCAAGGTATTGGCCCATTCTACCCCTGTGCCAAATTTCAGGTCATTCGGTCCAGGAACGGCGGAGATGAATCACTTTGAAGATTTGACAGGAGAAAGAAAGAAAGAAAGAAAGAAAGAAACATTACGAATACAATATATTTCACCATACTATGTATGGCTGAAATATAATTATAGAAGCATATCATTGCCAACTGTTTGATCTAAGTTATTATGACATCTGCCTCTTTGGTCTTCTAAGCCTGCAGTATCATGGCTTCTTTGGATAGATCACATGATTTCTAGTATTTCCACTATTTAGGGCATGTGATTTAGATACACAGGCATTAAACAGCGAAATGGTGTTGAAAATGAAGTGGTAACAATATGAGAGTGATGTGGTGGTCAAGAATTGGGAATGGTTCGAAGATAAATCTCAACAAATTGCCCCCTCTTCCGATTATTTTAAGGGTTAGCAACAGTGTGGGGTTGAGTAAGTCTATGAACGTCTTACTGAAGCGATATTGAGACATATTTTTCAGCAAAAATCAAATGAATGAATGAATGAATTTATTGCTGATCAATCGCACAAGGTACAAGGCCCTGCCATGTGACAAAATAACTTGTTTGCCCTTATTATTTTATACTTAACATTGATATCTATATTTCGTTCCCATGCCATTTCTACCTGACATTAAACATTCTAGTTTCCACAGATTCTTTTTCCCTAGAAAAAAGGCCTCTTAAGTACAGAACCTAGTACGATCCTAACAAAACGTTGCATAACGATTAGGAACAAAGAACAGCATCATACATATCAAACCTCTCATGTCACGCTGACACAGGTAAAACTGTTGACACGCAAATATTCAGAGAGATAGCAAAACACAATACCGCTGACAAATCCTCTTGATCCATAGGATGCATGACTGCTCCGCTATCACTGCCCTCCCTTTTCTCTGGTGCTATCGTAGAATATCCGCAGTGCTTCGGGGGACAGGTACAGGTGGTCCCGAAGAGATGTTGTAGGAGGTCCCGCGATCTGTTTTACCTGATTTTTCAACGTGATGTTCGGTTGTATCTCGTAGTCACGGGATTGAATGATGTGTCTGGGTGAGGCATGCAGGCGTGGGTAGTGACGTAATGCTAACGTTGCACGAGAGTTCCCCGGGGAATTGTAATCTCGTCGTTTATCGATTCCGTTCCCGTTTTCCAGAAATCGCTTGCCGCGTTTGTGTGATGTCTCATCACGTGTGCGAGGCACGTGCGGTGATGTCTCACGTGTGCGCGGCATGTGCGACCCACTCTTCATTCAAATCTTTCGGGGATGGAAGATGTAGATGCTTCACGGTTAGGTAACGTTGTTACTGTATGTATTGTTTCTGGTCTTTTTGTTTGTGTTTTCCGCATTTATTGGTGTTAATAATTGATTAAGGTTGATTTGATTATGTAAATGGATGTATCCGCACACGCATCAACTTTCGGCCGCCCCAAACTTGTCAACCATAACGTTACTATGAATTAAATCATACTGTGAAGGACAAAAAAGTTTAGATATATGCCGTGGATTACAAACAGATATCGAAAACGGCTACTAATGTCGTAGAATGCTAAATTTAGTCCCAAAGTAAAAAAGATTGCGTAACAGAGCAAAAAATAAAGAATATATCGTTTGGTACACCATACTCTGTGTGTTCAGTCATTTGTATATATAACTAGAGTTCCACGAACACATACCTTCACCAAATAAACCAGGTTTGTTATGTAGAATGATGTCTATAGACATAAATGTGTTCCTCATTGCAATTTATTTTATATGTTATTTGATAAAGTCACACAAACTCTTATCAACTAGAGTTCGGCGACCTCATACCTCCATGACATATCAAAAGTTTGTGTAAATCTTATGCAAATGACGAAATTATACAATTTCCTCATTAATCATGCAAATCAAATCCACATTTGCATAACACGTATATCATTATTAACATCCTTGCCCAAGCTACCTGCATGCCAAAATGATGACAAGCCGTCGTTCCTTTCTGCAGTTATCCTCATTGGAATGTCTTGACAAAAACGCCCATGCAGATCCAAAATTTAATGTTAGGGGCTCAAACTTCTCCCACTTTGTCATGACCCTAAAAGCTATCTACCACCCAACTGTCAAGACCATATCATGTCTGGAACAAGAGATTCACTGAAAAAACTGCTATGATAGAATATTCTCATTCATTATGCAAATGTACTCCTATTTTGCATAATTAGTATTTTACTTTGTACAAAATTGTCTAAGGCAGCTACATACCAAAAATCATGAAAATCCGTTGTTCCTTTCTTGACTTATCCTCTTCATGGAGTGGGTTTGTAAAATTTCGCCCTTAATTATGCAAATTAGATCCAAATTCACATAATCAATATCAAATTGTACTAAGCTATCAGCATGCCAAAAATCATGATGATCCGTTCTACATCTCGTACTCGGGTTTGTTTGCGCCGTCAGTCGCCGCTTATTGGTCCTCGCCCGTTCTCTTTCCCAAGTTCCGCAGTGTCACCTAAGTAGCGCTCTATTTATGTACTGCATGCACTGTATGTGCTTTGACCAGCTGCTCCATGTCGTGGACCATCTGTTCATGGTATCCCTGATAACTTCGCTCTATTCTTAACTTTGCCGCATGAGTATGTAGTTTGGCATGTCCTCTGCACGGACTTGCGCGATGATGCACTTTTTTCGCGGTAGCTAGTACTGCCGCTGATGCTGTAAAGCATGTCGACTGCAGCTGGTTTCCACCTGTTCCTGGCAGTTGCCGCCATCTTGTCTCAACATGTCCAGTCTGCCGACATCCTCGTCGTGACATCAACCTACAACAGTCCCTGGATGGACGTGGCAAAGATTGCCGAAGCATTGGCCTCCCGCGGACACGTCGTCACCGTGTTGGCCCATGCTAATCAGAAGAGCGACCTGATGCGTAAATGGCCGACCTTGCAGTACGAAACATTCGGCGATCCCGAAAAAACACCGTCGATTAAGGAATTGACAAAATCTCTGCCTCAAAAGGTACTGATAAATTTCTGAGATTTCTGACTTCTTTTGATTCTTCGAACGGACGTACTACATGTACTATGACACTAGAAGCATACCAGACCAGATCAGACTATACTATACTGTACTGTACTATGCTATACTATGTTAAACTTTAACAAACTGGCATGGGTGACTGGAGAGAAGACATGTACCAACAACCTCTTGAAAGTAATTCGCAAATATAAATTTATCAGCATCAAAATAAATAGACTACGTAAAACAAGTCAACATCAGATCAAATACATTCACCGTACCGAATGCAAAACATATTTTGCTACATAAATCAAGTGATATTCAATCACCAAATCTGTGCCAAATATCCAGGCTTCATTCCTCAAAGCTTCTGAATAACATCCATACAATATGACGATGTATTTCTTATGACCGTTGCAGGTATTTTCCTCACCTAGGACGCTAGACCTCCTAACGTTTGCCAGAGCTTTGAGTTCTGCTTTGGTGGACCTCAGTGAAGAGATGCTGGTTGACAATCAGCTACTGACAAAACTGAAGAACAGCCGCTATGACGTTGTCCTGACGTATTCTGGTAACTCATGTGGGCCCCTGGTGGCGCAGTTCTTGGACCTGCCGCTAGTCTGCACGATGAGGTCGTTGCCTTTGGGACAAGGTCTGTTCATATTTGTACATAACGGTACAATACAGATCAACCTACACCTGACACATGTTTTTCATCTACTATTCAAAAGACATGTACTGGCGTCTTTGTTCTGTATTCCTTGACAATCAGCTAGACTTGGTCTCGGATGGACTTTCCTATGTGTTGCCTTGTCTCTCCATGCCATGCTCAAAAGTTCCAGAGGCATCTCTTGTACATGTAGAATACCTGTCAGATTGTTCTTTGATTGATCAATTTATGAGGAAATGATTCACTAATCATGCACGTGTCGTTTGATCCCATGTTTCAGACATCCGAGCCACCGGTGTTCCCCATCCTCTTGCTTACGTGCCAACAGTTACATCGGAGTTGTCAGATCGGATGACGTTCTCACAGAGAGTGAAGAACGTGCGGTTTTACTTCGCAGGTTCTATTGTTGGACAGCTGCTTTTCGATAAAGGTTTCGACGACGTTGCCAAAAGGTCTGTGCATTTGTTAACACATTCATATTTGGCGTGTATGACAAAATTATAGAGCAGTAACTTGTTTTCAAGTGACGTCGAAGTCGGAATTCCAACTGTCTTCACATTGAAATTCAACATCCATACTGTTAGATTTGATAAATGCTTATAGTTTCGTTAACATTCATGTTTTTCGGGACGACCCCCGGATGTTAGTTTAGCGCCATCATCAAAACTTTCGATAAGGCAATTCTATTTGTACTTTTGAACCAATGCTCGTTAGGTCTATGTTTGTAATGTGCATGAGTCTGTGTACAGAAATGTGCAAAACGGCACCAAAAAATCAATTTCTCACCATCAACAGAACGATTGGGGAGAAGTTTACCATGTCTGCTGGCCTGGCAAGAACCGACGTGTGGCTCTACCAATCAGATCTCATGTTCGACTTCCCTAAACCCATGATGCCAAATATGGTCAGCATAGCTGGTCACGTGGCTGAGGACGTCAAGCCCCTCAGTGAGGTCAGTTCATAAAAGTGAAATAGAAAAGTACAAGTATATTGCCGCTTACCTGTCCCTTGACTGGGAGCGCTTTGCAACTGAGCACACAGTCTCCCCCATTTCTCGCCGTACACCAACAGTTGTCCTAAACTATTCTCCTACTGCACATGCGCCTTGTACATGAACTGCACTACTGGACTTGTTGCACAGCTGTTGGATACAGTTAGTAAGCTTTGGACCCTTGTTGTATCTCTTCATGGTCGCCCATAAAGCGCATACCAGAAAGGTATAAACACTCTTTCGCAGTATTCAGTCATGTACTCAAGATTCACAGCCTACTTTTACATGGTCATAAAGATACAACTTAACATGAATGGTTTAGACTATATTCTCTGATTGGCCTAACTGGTGTACTTTCAAAGGAGATGGAGAAGTTCGTGCAGAGTTCTGGAGATGACGGTGTTGTGCTTGTGACGTTCGGCTCCATGATAGCAGCTATGCCTGCAGAAATAGCCGACATGCTGGCCGCTGCTTTTGCCCGTCTGCCACAGAAGGTTGTGTGGCGCTACGCTGGGACGCCACCTCCAAGTCTAGGGCCCAACACCAAGACCATGGAGTGGGTGCCTCAAAACGACTTACTAGGTAAATGCCATCAATGAGCAGTGGAGAATGATGAATTCGTTTGAATTTAGGACAAACAAGAAACATATCTTTCCTATCTTTGATAGTTTTTAGCGATCGGATCATATGCATGAGTTATTTAGTATATCATGTCATACATCCAGTAATAATTGATCTAACTTTCATACGAATAGCTCATCCGAAGACAAAGGTGTTTGTATCACATTGTGGATACAACGGAGTAGCAGAGGCCATGTACCACGGGGTGCCCCTGGTCGGCATGCCTCTGTTCCTTGACCAATTCGATAACATCGCCAGGATGGTGGCCCGTGGGATGGGGGTGTCATTGGACATCCACAAGGTGACGTCAAAGGAGGTTTACCGGGCTATCAGTACCGTGATTTCGGATCCTAGGTAGGTGTGAGTGCGATGACAATATTGTCATTTATGACTTACCGAAAGTAACTAAATATTGGAACATGTGAACATCGTTCGTAATGTGGGCGCAACTTGGACTCACACTTTGTTGTTCTTTGTACAGCTACAAGGAGAAAGCCAATCAGATCTCCACGCATCTTCGTGACCAACCACAGTCGCCCATGGAGCGGGCAGTGTGGTGGATAGAACACGTCATCAAACATGGCGGCCTCCCCCATCTCAGGTCGAGGGCACCCGAACTCCCCTTCTACCAGTACTACCTGTTAGACGTTATTGCCCTGATTGTGGCAGTTATATCTGCTGTCTTGTTGTCTTGTTGGAAGTGTTGTTCGTTTGCATGTTGCATGTGCAAGAGGGATAACACCAACACCAAAAAGAAAACCAACTGATCCCAAAGTTCGTTTTGTAAGCGGGAATTTCCTTCCAAAATGATCGAAGAGAAGAATATCATACTCCCCTTACAAAAATTATTTTTCTGTAGCCTGGATATCCATAACTAATAATGTCGACATCATATTTTTGAAGGTCCGCCTCAGTACATAGTGAAATGCGGTGATGATGATGCATGATAAAACAATCTTGTATTGAAAAAAGTAAAAAAAAAGTAATTAGTGAGTCATTAGTGTCGGTGACTATGTTTTGGAAATGCAAATAGAGATATGACAAGTTTTACTTTAAATCTAACAGCAAGACTGTGAATCTGATTGCTTTTCTAAGCATGTCTTTTATTGTTAGGCAGTAGTAGTGAGTAATGGTGTCTATTTGGTAGAACTTCTCAGCCATTGCGATAAGTAATTGTAATGAGTTCAATGGAAAATTGGGAAGAACTTATGTATTTGTTATCCCATATTGTATGTTCACATAAAAAAAAAATTACAGATCTGTAGCTGTGTACCCATTTGAATATAGTCCCTGACTGTGATGTTGTCCAGAGGTTGTCTCCTGGGAGGACCGAGTGAGGAACTCCACACTGTACGGTGACCTCCCTAGACTCTCTCACAAGATCAGGAAACGGAGGATGGCGCTGGCCCGACACTGTGTCCAACACATAGAACTGGTAGCGGCAGCCAACCAGCTTATCCTCTGGGAGCCAACAGAAGGAAAGAGAAGAAGGGGCAGAATGCGTACATCTTTCATTAACAACCTTAAAAGAGACACACAAATCAGTTACATCACCACAGCAGAGCTTTACTCGCTCATGGAGGACAATGCTGAGTGGAGAAGAAGGATCCATTGCGACCCGTGAAGGCATCTCTGAAGATGTCCACGTTCAAGGTTCAAGGGTTGTCCAGGGACCTTGTGTGATTTTCCTCTCATAATCTTTATGTCTTTATGGCATCACAAAATTCATGAAGCAAAAAGGGACATACAAATAAACAAATAATGGACGCCACGCTTACGAATGGCGGTATTACAGTTTAGGCATGCCTGCGGTGTTGTCGAGGGATCTGTTATACATGTAGCTTGATTATTGTATTCATTTTCTTTTATGGCATTAGTCCATTCCAAGACACCATGAGGGTTTTTAAGCGATATTTATAATTAGTCTGAATTATTTTGAATAAAAGAATATATGAGCCACAATAATTAAATTATTTTCAAAAAAATGACTAAGAAATTACTCATTTATTTGAATTTCTTTGAATATTTTAGAAACATTTTGAAAGTAACTGTACAAAAATATCTTTATTTAGAATAATTGTGAAACCTCTCTGTGATTATTTCACATTTACAAATATTTACAAAAAATGGTAAACCTGGCCAAATGGTAAAATTAGTTTATTGCCCCCATAAAAGTAAGCCCTATTGTTGCATCTGTATATTTTTAGATTTCACAGCTGGGCACTGGTGGATCCTTTGTGGTGGGCCATTGTTGCATGGCACCCAACCATACTTTGCAAGGATGTGTGAATTGCTATCTTCCCAGCCCACTGAACCATTTACAAAAAATGGTAGAAAATGGTAAATAATGGTAGAATGCTGTTATCATTATTTAGAAACCATTAGAAGTATCCAATTCCACACCATGAATATTTCCAAAGTTTTACAGGACCAGGGAAATATTTATAAAGTTGAAACAGTGTTAAAAATATTTCTGAAGTATCAAATGTCCTAGACATATAATTACAAAACTTTAAAATCAATTCTAAACAATGGCAACAAACATCCGCATGGTGTCTTGGAATGGACTCTATATAGACTCTACAAAGTTTCTGACACGAAATGGGAAAAAACAAATTAACAAATGATAGACATAAGTGATGCGGTGAGCATATTCAAGAAAGTAACTCTAAAGACAATTCATACACGAGCGAAGAAGAGTGAAGACAGGTCAAAAGCTGAAATATTAAAAGCATTGGAGGGGACAATGTTGTCGTGGCAACTTCACAGGTAGGTAATGAGAGTTAGCCATTTTGTCATTTACTTAATTATCATTTTATCATCTATAATTTATATACTTTTAGAGCTTTATAATAAATGACAATTTCCTTTCATCATCCATAGATCTAAGGTAAGATATTGACTTCAGCGAAAGTACGAATTTTTAAAAGGAAAGACCTACAACAATCAAAGATAGCATCTACAGCTTGACATGAACACTTTTGCAAACGAACAGCACTTCCAACAAGACAACAATACAGCAGATATAACTGCAACAATATTAAGAACAATAACGGCAGTTTGGCTGTTGGATGCCCCTGCGTAGGAGGATGCCTGGACATATGCCATTATCAAAACCGCACTTTTACAGCTGTGCCTATGCTATGGCTTAGTCTCCAAGCAGACCCTACGGTGCCTTAGAAATAGTATCAAAGCTGGCAAAGGAGTATAGCCGACCAAAGGGAGATAGCCGGCTAAGGGAGTCAAACGGGCACCAGAGTGCCTTGGTGCCTTGCCAGCTTTGATACTATTTCTAAGGCACCGTAGGGTCTGCTTGGAGACTAGCTATGGCTATGGTTTACACTAGGGCTGGGTATCGGTACAGCGTACCGGTACAAAACCGGTTTTTCTTATTGGACCGGTCTAGAAAAACCGGACCTGAAAAAATTAGGTAGACCGGATGTTGGACCGATTAGAAAATTAACAGATTATTTTATCAGGCATTCACACGTTTTGACCCTTGCAGGTGTACGAAGATAACAAGAGTGAAGTAGAGTAGAATTAATAGTAATTTCATTCCAAGTTTTACAGTCAATCGTACAGGTGCAGTTAGCGTTGTAGGATTTTAAAACGTCAGCGTAAGTCTAATACTCCCCCAAACAGATCTCTTTGTAGTGAAATGGACCATTGGTATGAGTCATACTGCATCAGGTCCAGGTTCAGGTCCGGACCTGGACCTGATCCTCTGGACCTGAACCGGACCTGGACCTGAATTTTCTGTACCGGTGTGACAGGGATCTCGCCCCCCCCGGGATCTCGCCCCCCCGGGGGGCGAGATCGCTAGCGTTTTCGCCCCCCTCTGGTGTTTTCGCCCCCCCCCCAATCCCAGCGATTTCGCCCCCCCCCCCTAGGGATATCCTTCCCGTTTTCTAGAGTGTTCGGTTGAATCTTAATCCTATTGCTGTGATAATGATTAGCACTGTCTTGTTACCTACTTTTGTATTATATATATATATACTTTTGTATATATATACTTTTGTATATATATATACTTATATATATAGGGTTTACAAGGGAAATATATATACTTTTGTATATATATACTTATAGATATATGTATACTTATAGATATATGTATATATACTTTTGTATATATTTACCTACTTTTTTACATAGCCTTAAGATACTTAACTTGCAGCTTGTTACTGCATATTAATCGAGCTACCTGGAACAATATGGTACTTGGATGTAACGTATATAGTGTGTTACCTGGTATCTATATATACGTGACACCTTAGTATGTTAAGATGAGATACAGTACCTGTGAAGCCGATCCTACCTGCTTGGGTGCAAGCACACTTTGCATTGAAATAGAACAGATACATTTTTGTTGTGAATTTGTGGTGACTTTTATTAACATCACGAACGTATAATAACATATGCATATCAACACACCTGTTGCTGAGTTACAACAAAACTGGTAAATATTTGTCAATCAGCACAGAGGTATACACACCTGTCTATGAGTTGAAACAAATTGTGCTGTTCAAAACTAACAGTTTTGACAGTCTCACACTAAACCAGCCCTGCAGTTCAAAAAATATAAGTTCCTGTGCAAAGGTAACAAGCTGCTAGGGGACCCAAACATACACCACTTGCTGTCGGCCCCATGTGCTATCTAACGCTAAAAATTAAAAAGCATGACAACAGCACGTCCATAACTCGAGATATCCATATCGGAAGTTCCGCTGCAATAACAAGCCGCTAGGAGGCACAAAATGCAGGCGGTCTTGAGTGATGGCGCTTTTCCACAAATACACACAGAATTCGAAACGCTACCCAAAATATAAAGTGAAACTTCTTGGCGAAGGTAACAATAGGAACAATGCAGTCGTAGATTCGAGCAAAACTGCACAGTGCAGTGTGGTGATTAGGGTCTCAGACATGAAGTAAAGATATTGAACGTAGCGTATGGGGTTAACACTTTCCTCTTTGAGCCCAAATTGAGGATATTTGCATCATTCTCGGAGCGAACCTAGTATTAAATGTTTGTATCCATTATCTTTAAGATTATTTGTAAACCTTATATAATACTTGTACAGTAACTTTTATACTTATCATCTTGTAAAAATGATGCGGAATAGAACGTATGGTATACGGAATATTTTGCACAATGGTTCTGTACCTGTGTTTGTTGGTTAGTCTGTCGACCAAAATAGCATAATGGATCCTATACTTGTTGGACGTCATTGTTGGCTGACGAAATGATTTCATTCTCAAATATATTTCATAACTAATTATTTTTCATAGATAACAACATGTGCTAATTACAGATACATGTATGTAATCTGCTTGTGTCACTGAAACAGAACTTCCCTTTTTTCTTTTTACCTTCACATACCATGATATAAGGGATAAGTGGCATGGGCTTTACGAAATGACATGCAAAAATGCAAATTAGCACATAATGTGCATGATTCAGGAGACGAATATGTAATTCTAGTGTTTCCATGTTGTGACTTTAATACACGTAATCTATGTAATTTAAAGGTTATGGAAGGTGAAACATATCAGATAATGATTATGAAAATGAGATTCTGATTTGCATAATTAATGTCAAAGTACAAAAATTCTAAAGTGCAATGTGCAAATTAATTGTGCACCACTATGTATAGATTGTGCAAATGCGCAAGTCATTTTCTTAATTCAGGACAAAATGTCATCATAAAATGCAGCTAAACGAAAGTATCTGCACACGTGTTAACTTAAACGTGTCAATTACAGCTTCATTTGCATAATGAATGAGACTAGATGACACTATAAATCTGCAAGAGCTGAAAATATTTAATGGAGGTATGATGTGATTTGCACGAAGCAAAAGTAATGTAACTTATAGGTTTATTGGAGATGCAAATCACTAGAAGGATCACTGGAAATCCCTAGCGATTTCGCCCCAAGAGGGTAAGGGGGGCGAAAACACTAGCGATTTCGCCCCCGGGGGGGGGGGGGGCGATTTCACTAGCGATTTCCCCCCGGGAAGGGGGGGGGGGCGAAATCACTAGCGATTTCCCCCCGGGGGGGGGGGGGGGCGAAATCACTAAGGATTTCCCCCCGGGGGGGGGGGGAAATCCCCAAAGGGGGGCGAAATGGGGGGGCGAAATCGCTAGTGATCCTGCCCCGGGGGGGGCGAAAACACTAGTGATTTTGCCCCCGGGGGGGCGATATCACGGGGGGGCGAGAACGCTGTCACACCTGTACCCACCCCTAGTTTACACATGATAGTTACTTGCTGCAGAATATCTATTTGTCGCTAGGAGGCGCTTCGAAAAGGTTGCGATTCTGAAAGAAAATTCAAGCCAAGCTAGCGGCCGTTTTCTCGATGAATTCGCCACATTTTGTGCAATTTACAGGAAGACGGGTGACCAGGTAAGTCTGGGCTAACTTTAAGATTGACGTCATACTTTACAGGTGTTAAAATTGGCATTTATGACTTCGTTAGAACATTTTTATGAGGTTTGTCTGCCCCCCTCCCCACATTATCTCGCCAGACTGGACAGTAGCTCACAGTCACAGTAGTGACACCAATGATGCAACGATGCTAGTGTTAAGTATTGTGACATGGTGAAGACTTTTCAGTGGCACAACTTGACTCTCGTTTCATATTACAAAAATACAAGCCGAGGTTGAACATTATTGCTTGCATGCATATTAGTGTTTGGACGTTATCAGGTCAGAGGTCATGGTCATGATACAAGTCTGCAAGCCATTTTCAATTTCATCATTGATCATACCAAGAAGGTTAAATAACTATATTTATCATATTCACTGAATGCACTATTACTTGTAATCAATCATGCCTAATCATTAATCAATTGTAATAAAAGTTCACCTTTATCAGTTTATGTTTATCATTATCTGTGGGCCCGAGTGCAGGTGTGGGGTATGTTATATCAATATTGTCATATTCTGAGATGGTGCCTTGAAGCTTGATGGACTCAAAATTTTCTCTCTATTTGATTTTAGTATCTTTCAGCCAGCGTAAGTTCGTCTGGTCTACCGCGGCTGGTCAACAATCTACCCTGCCATGACCGCACCGATGTCTGGATGTCTATGAGCAGCGTGGCAGCGTTCCTCGCGGCCATGGGTTCGGAGCTGAGCAGCCACAGTCACCAGCTGGAGGACGACTCCACCTACCACCACTCCCTCCACGCTTCCGACATCCTCGACTCTCTGAACGACCAGCGGCTGCGCGGTCAGTCTTACACTTATCACAATATCACAGCCAACATACAATTTAAATACAGAATACAACACGGTGTATGCCTTATCACCTGAGGTACAAGCACCACCACTCCCTCCACGCTTCCGACATCCTTGACTCTCTCAACGAGCAACGGCTACGCGGTCAGCCGTACACTAATCTCCAAGCAGATCCTCCAGTAGTACATGTATATCAAAAGCTGGCAGAGAAGTGAATCCGGCCTAGGAGAACTGTGTATCACTCGCTACCGGTGCATACACAATACTAGGCTTCACTCCTCTGCCAGCTTTTGATACTACATGTATCTTATGCTACTGTAGGATCTGCTTGGAGATTAAATAAGTTACCAACATACAATGACTGCATTTATGTCATACCTGCGACCACAGAAATGTTTGATACAGGTGTTCCGGACTGGGTAATAACTTGCGTTATCACACGGGGTCTTACCTGTATCACATGTGTCGAATAAATGACCCTGCGTGCACTGAGTGTGGCGCAGTTGATAGTTGTTGAAAACGTAATTTTTCTCTGGTTTCTGGCATAAATACATATACAGTCCTTCCGTGGTCTGGCTAAAACCTTGAGAGATATGGAATACAAATTTGTATTGCAGATCTACGTACCAAAAATTTATACAAATCCATCATAAGGATCTTGGATTTCTTGTTTTTACTGTTTCAGGCCAGTACACGGACGTGGTGGTGTGTGCTGACGGAGTAGAGTTCCCGTGTCACCGCGCGGTGCTGGCCGCCAGCGTGCCACCTTAGCAGCTTTCTAGAGTACTGCAGCACTGTTCTGGTTGTTACTGTTTCAGGCCAGTACACAGACGTGGTGGTGTGTGCAGACGGAGTGGAGTTCCCGTGTCACCGCGCGGTGCTGGCCGCCAGCATGCCACCCTAGCAGCTTTCTAGAGTACTGCAGCATACCTTCTGATATGTTGTGTTCTGGTTGTTACTGTTTTAGGCCAGTACACGGACGTGGTGGTGTGTGCAGATGGAGTAGAGTTCCCGTGTCACCGCGCTGTGCTGGCCGCCAGCGTGCCGTACTTCAGCGCCATGTTCGGCAGCGACATGAAGGACAGCAACGCAGAGAAAGTGGAGATCAAACAGGTTTGCTTGTTTATTTATTCAAGAGCCAAAAAACTGTATACATCAAATTAAATGTTCCCCAGTCACAGGAAAAAAATTTTTTTCAACAAATGTGAAGAAAGAGAAATCATAGTACTTTAAAGTTATAATAAAGTTATTTGTTTATTTGCACAAAATGTTAACAGTGAAGTAGCAATGCAGAAAAAGTAGAAATCAAACAGGTTTGTTTGTTTACTTAGTTGCAAAAACTACAAACATAAAAGTACAGTCAAACCTGTCTATAGCGGCCACTCAAGGGACTGGTCAAAATTGGCCACTATAGAGAGGTGGCCACTATAGAGAATATGCTAATTAATTGACCACAAGCAATAAGTTACACATGGTTTTAGTACCCACTGATCTTTATTCACATAATACATGATTTTTACACTATATGTATTAAGAAAACAAAAGCTATAAAAAGTTTTAAATGTTCTACAGTTGATATTGTCTGAAGAGACCGGTATCGTCATATTTCTTTGATCTTTCTTCTTGTATCCTTTGATACTTCGCCGTCCGTGTGTTCCCGCTCGCGTTCACACGTTAGATTCGCCCATTATGCTAATGTGGTACTCACAAGAAAAGTCACGTCATTTTAGACTTATCTCTTAATAAATGTAAGAATAAAATTCACCATAGTCTGAAGTTCACATCATTTTGTCTTTGTAACAATTTATTCAGAAATTTTTGTGATGTAAATTAATCTAAGCAATAGTGTATTAGAACGTAACTTTAACACAATTTACCTCCGTAATATTGGTGTCGTCTATTGACCTTATATGACCTCGTTTGTCAGCGGGTATGGGTAGCGCCAGTTTACGAAGTTTTGTTTTGAAAATAAGTCAAAGAGGTTTTCAATCAATTATTTGCACAAACATGTAAACAGGGAAGTAGTAATGCTGAGAAAGTAGAAATAAAACAGGTTTGTCTGTATATGATGTACATTGTATCTGTATAGCCAGTTTATCCACCCTTCGAGATAGCACATTAGCTCTGCAGGCACGTGGCCTTTATTTATATTGATGACCTGAGTGAGTATACCACGTAAAGATGTAAATTTAGCTGCAAGTTTGTTATCAAGTGAGGATACCCATATTATTATACATTCAAATTTTTGAACACCACAATCCTGGTTTGGTGGCATAACTGCTTCTTTTCTGTTCTTTTGTAAAGTAGAAATCAACCAGGTTTGTGAAGCATACTGTAAATCCTGAATTGTTTGTTTTGGTTTTACTGGTACTTGCAAATAAGCCTGTCCAATGTGTTACTATACAAGTACTGTACTAGAGAATTGTTTCAACGACAAAATTATTTTCCCTCATAGTTCTACTGCGCGCATGCAAAATTTTGTGGTCGAGGTCTATTGTATGATACTTAGTGAATTATAAGTTCTCACTGTTTCCCACTGTCTCCAGGTGAAAGCCAGTGTAATGGGGGAGCTGGTTCAGTATGTGTACACCGGAAGGGTACGGATCACCTCCCACAAGCTTTTCACCTGGTCCAAGTCTATTGTATGGTGCTTTAGTTGGTTTCAAGTTGACACTGTTTTTCATTGGCACTGTCTACAGGTGAAAGCCAGTGTGATGGGGGAGCTGGTCCAGTACGTGTACACCGGAAGGGTTCGCATCACCTCCCACAACGCCCAGGCCCTCCTAACTATAGTCTCAGTGTGGAAAACTTGTTCTCACCATTTCCTACTGTCTGCAGGTGAAAGCTAGTGTGATGGGGGAGCTGGTACAGTACGTGTACACCGGAAGGGTTCGCATCACCTCCCACAACGCCCAGGCGCTCCTGGAGGCCGCCTGTATGTTCCAGTGTTCGTCTCTATGTTCTAAGCTCTAACTCAGTCACTGTTTCCCACTGCAGGTGAAAGCCAGTGTGATGGGGGAGCTGGTTCAGTACGTGTACACCGGAAGGGTACGGATCACATCTCACAACGCCCAGGCGCTCCTGGAGGCCGCCTGCATGTTCCAGTGTTCGTCGCTTCGAGATGGCTGCTGTCGCTTCCTCACCAAGAACCTGGACCCCTGTAACTGCCTGGGGGTGCAGCACCTGGCCGACGCCCTCTCCTGCACCGAGCTGTACGCCAAGGCGCGGGAGTTTTCCCTGCAGCACTTTCTGGAGGTGCGTTTGTTTGTTTAAACCTTTATTTATTCATGAAAAGCATGAAGATAAATGGCTTGAATAACACAACAGCCTGAGATGTTAAATGACATGTTTTATACAATGAAGCCTTCCTTTGATTTGATACTAATTTTCTGAATAAAAGGCATTGTTTTAGGACCAAAATATGTGTATGTGGCTCTGAATGGTAATATTCACAGGCTTGTGATAGCAAAACCTGTATTATTTTTTCTTGGGACTTAATTTTGAAAATGAAAAAAAAAATGGCAGGCAAATCTGAGAAGCAACAAATAAAATTGGTGTGGCCTTAGAGAACAAAAGTTATAAGTACATATTCTAATATCTTCGAAGGTGTCCCAGCATCAGGAGATTCTGCAGATCCCCGAGGAAAGCTTCATGGAGCTGCTCTCCAGTGATGACATCAACACAGATTCCGAGGAGGCGGTGTTCGAGGTCGCCATGGCGTGGGTACGGTACGACGTCGAGACAAGAAAGGACAGTCTCGCGAAGGTCATGTCTGTAGTGCGGCTGCCGCTCGTTAGGTCTGAATTCTTACTGGACACGGTCGAGACGGATTCCCTGATACGCGACTCCAAGGAGTGTCAGGAGTTAGTGGTGGAAGCGAGACGTTACCAGCTTCTGACGTACAAACGTCACGAGCTGCAGAGTCCCCGCACCAGGCCCAGACTGTCCACGGGATTCGCAGAAGTGATGCTGGTGCTGGGAGGCGAGTACGAAGAAGCTACGCTGAACACAGTCCACTACAGGAGCCCCATCACCAGTAGCTGGATCCCACTGAAAAGCATTCCACGGAGAAACGAGGAACAGTACAGTGTTGTCACCCTTGTGAACGACATCTATCTCATTGGAGGGGTGTTCAAGGGAAGGCCGCTGTGTCGGGTGTGTTGCTACGACTCCTGTCTGGATGACTGGCGGTTTGTGGCAAGTCTGTTGGTGGCTCGTTACCGCCATGGGTCGTGCGTTCTGAAGGGACAGATTTATGTTGTCGGTGGGTTCGATGGAAACAAACGGCTCAGCCAGGTTGGTGCATTTTCGTCATCATTCTATTCTTTCATTATTTTCTGTGTTTGTAAAGTTTATTGCAAATTTCAAGAAAATAACAAGAGCAAAGTAGAGTAGAATTTATAGTCATTTCTACAAAGTCAAACTTTTTTACAAGAAGATAGTATTTTAGAATGCCATCAGATCCTCCACCAAATTGATTTCTATATAGCAAAATGGACCATTGTTTGGAGTATCACTCATTTACAACTTTTCTCAATTAGGTCCGGGTTCAGGTTTGGACCTGATCCTCTGGACCTGAAATGGACCTGTGCCTGAATTTTCTGTACAGGTTAACCCACCCATAGCAACGAACCATTCATAGTCGTACATTCATTCATAGGGGTACGGGTGGGACCAGTTTGTCTCACCTGCAGACGTTTTGATGTCTGTCAAACGTCTTCCTCAGAGGTTCTAACTGGAGTTCTGCTTCTTGCAGCTATATGAAGCCGACAGACATCGAAACGTCAGCAGGTGAGAAAAACTGGTTGTGTAAAAGAAAACTCTTATGTCCTCTGATCTACCAACCTGATGAAATTATTTTCGGATTCATGCAGGTGGAGAAATACGACCCCACCTCCAACCAATGGCAGGCCACGGTCCCGCTGCCGACCGCCGTGAGCAGCCCTGCCGTGGCGACCTGCCAGGACAGAATGTTCGTGATGGGCGGCGTCTGTAACGACGGCTCAGACTCGAGCCTGGTGCAGATCTTCGACCCCGAGGCCGTTGTTTGGGAGACCGTAGAACTCCCTCTTGTCGAGAACCGCTGCGCCGTTGCTGTGGTGATGGATGCCAAGATCTACCTCATCGGCGGCTTCTCCAACAAGGTTCTTTTTTTTTTCAAAGCATAAATTATTCTTAAAACAAATAGTACATAAAATTTTGTCAAAAACTAAGTATTTCTATAATCTATAGCTATTGTACAGGGAGTAATACAAAGTACTAGTTCCTACTATCACATGAGTAAAAGTACATTTGTTAAGGGCAATAGGACTAGTATTTCTACAATCTACAATTATTGCACACGTCAGGTAGTGATAGAAATTACATGTTCGGTATCACATGAGTTAGAGTACATTTGACCAGCACAGGGAAGTTGAAACAAGTATGTCTACAAAGTACAGCTATTGCACAGTTGGTGGTAAAAAGTACATAATTATGTCTTCTATCACATGGGTTATGGTAATGATGCATTTGACATGTTTGATTTCTCCAACAAGGTTCTGGTGCTGGACCCAAGCACGATGGAGGTGTATCGTGTGGCGGACATGAACATACCGCGTACATTCCACGCGGCGACGAGCCTGGGAGGCAAGATATATGTGGCGGGCGGGAAGCCGGACAGCGTGAGCATGCCGGATGACAGTATCGAGTCTTACGACCCGTCCGAGGACCAATGGGAGATGGAGGGGACACTGCCCTGTCCGCTGTACCTACACGGCATGGCTGCCATACACAAATATGTCGGGAACGAAGGGAACCTGGCTTATGTGGACTGAACTATAAGTTGTATGCATTAACATAAGGATTGACCCGAAGTATGTCGGTTAGATCACAAGTACTAACTACATTTGGGCATCCTTAATCTCCCCTTCTCTTACGCAGAGCGGCACCGGCAAACCGCCTATTGTCTGTACTCTGCTTTCTCAACCGTCACTACCAGTTCCTGACCGCCCTGCTTATAAATATTAATGAGCCTACCCTTATGTGAGCCTGCCGACATTATCAAGTCGTATGACCCGTCCGAGGACCAATGGGAAATGGGAGGGGACTCTGCCCTGTCCACTGTACCTGCACGGCATGGCCGCAATAGACATGTATGTAGGGAATGAAGGGAACCTGGCATATGTGGACTGAATCACTGCTGCCATAAGAAATCCCAGCCACTACTATCCCTCCAAACGAAACCTCTGCATGGAGAACAGTCACACTGATTTAGCTATATGCAATTACAAATCTCTCCTTGGACAGAAGAGACTCAGTAGTTATATTATGGCTGGATTCTAGGCTACCCCCAAGTAGTAGCATTCAGTGTTTTATTATATTGTAGCTGCTGGGGTCCCTGATGCGGGTTAGGCAGCAGTCGGCAAGTGGCCACAACAGCCAGATGGTGACAGGTCCTCAGTATACAAAGACCTGTAGTCACTAGTACTGATTTATACACAAGGATTCAGGGTCAGACATGCAGAAGTAGCAGATGAGAGCCACTGTTGCAAAGGCTTTTGAATCATCCACTGCTCTGTAAACCGATGTTAGTACATTGTATATGTTATGTGGAAAAGTGTGAAAGAAATAGGTATGGAAAGCCCCTTGTCAAATGTCACTTAAACAGGCTTTTCTAACCAGTAGAAGCACATTGTACATTCTGATTCTTCTGATAATCACATTCCTGTGTATGTAACAAGATGATGTATGGAAAATATTGATGACATTAATGTTGAATGCCCATATATATGTAGTATACCGTGTTGAATGTTTAAAATGCAGATTGATAAGTGATATGCTAGCCCTATATAACGATGAATGTGAGCAGTTAAGCTTGCTGAGGAGCTAATCCTCTACTGGTTGTGACAGAAGACAGATGCTGTATTTGCAGGTGTTTTTGACAAGTACTATGAACAGTGGACCAGGGCTTTATTTCCAGCAGAAAGTTTTTTCCCGTAGCATTTTGTCTAGCTACTCCCACGCAATACCATTATACCATTAGGCTCACCCTGTAGTATTGTGTGAGGATAAAAAAACATAATCTGTTTAGTTATTGGACCAGGTAATTAACATAATTGTTCTTCACCATTAGGCTCATAGTATTGTGTCACTTTGTGTGCGTGAAAAAAAAAGCTCTCATTTGTTACAACCAAGCTAAAATCTAACCTAAGCTCTGATTGGCTACTGACAGAAAAAGAACACACCAGCAAAACAATTATGCATTCCCCCACAGGGGAAAACATGAATATCAATGGTCACTCAAACACACAGAATAGAGTAACTTTATTGCAATACCATTCCCAAATGCTAGTTGCAAACAAAGCAAAACAGTATACATATATTAACAGAATTGTATACATAACAGAGAATTCTTAATTTTACTGTTAGTACAGAATTCGATTTTTGCAGAAAGGGTTGGGCTTGCCTGTGGCCATATTGACTGTTACAGGGGAAAGGGTGGTCAAAGTCATAGTTATCAGGGAGTACATGACTGTCCATTAAATTGTCGTTGACTATATGATCTTTTAAATTGCCAATACGGGCATTAGATATTGTTGTTGTCTCTCTTACCGCTTCAGATTCGTCACGTGTGCTTTTCATCACTCTCCTCACTCTCCACATCATGTGCTCCTCGCTGCTGTCTCCAGTTGGTCTGCTTTTGCAAACTACAGATAGTCACGCCTCTAATTTCCCTTCTGCATTCAACTTTAATCGTCTGTTCCCATGTGTAGATATCATTCTCTTCCAGACTTATAGTTATTCAAATAGTCTTTTTCGTATTAAATATTCGACGGTGGCTTTTTTCTGCTATATGTGTAATGACTATATTTCACATAGAAAGCAGCAAAGGCCTTTTCTGTCCCGTGTTCAAACAAATACCAAACAGACGAAGTATACCTCAGATCCAATTCCCAAGGGAATACATTCATGCAATTTTCTAAATATTTTCAGATCAATCGTAATACTGCAAAAGTGCCTCCACCCTTGTGGCGTCACCAAAAATAACTAAAAACTGACTTCACCTGTGTGAGACTAAAAGTAAATCAGTGATTCTTTCTCTTTCCTTTTGGACAATTTATCTCAAAAGTTACAGAAAATGACAGGAATGCTTATTGGATTGTTGATTTCCATATAAGGCCACTCTAAATAACTTTCTTGGTTCGCGGCTATTGTAAGGTGAAATTTAGCACTGAGGGGACCGCACGAAAACAGATGGCAGAGAGATAAACTTGAATCTGATGCTCTCCACTCCCTAAAACTGAGAGTACCAACTGAGGGTACAGATTTCTAACACAGTCTGCTTTCCTGTTGATAAAAAAAACTGGCCCATGGGCTCTGTTTCCATGTCATTTTTCAAGTTAGATACCTTACTGTTAAGCATATTTTTTTGAAAATCCGCGAGCCGATGAATTAAATTGCAGTGGCCTTACTACCAGTTACAACTAGATCTCGACGTGGAACTTGGCCAAGACCAGCATGACTGCGAAGCCTGTCAACAGGCCCATGTTCTGGAGAAAGAACCGCAGCAGAGATGAGGACTTCTCTTCGCCGTCCTGACGATTTTTCTCGCTTTTCTCTTCATCCTCGTCTACGGCATTCATTTCTGGCATCTAGGTGGAAAGCCATATAAACAAGTTCAGCTCAATAAAAACCAACGAACAGTTTAGCTACGGACGCTTCAGGGAATGGAAGACACTGCTCTGTAAAGGATTAAAAATGCCCTCCAAAGGTCCTGTCAATGTACGCAAAAGAAATATGTCTACGGAGGTGGCCGAAGGGAAGCTGAGAGCAATTAGAACTGATATGCCACCAGAAAAAAACAGATTATGACTATGAGCCCCCCAAAAGACTGATTCATAGAGCCTGCTTGGAGGAGGTTAACAAGCCCGTGCAATACTGTAGATATATATTCACCACGTGTATTTTGACTGGCAGTAGGTACCCAAATTATGAGTAATGAGGCTGTTTAACGTGGTCGAGGCACCTCCTCGACCACGGGACCCCCGTTTTACGTCCCTCCTGGAAGACGATTTCGTGGAAAGCTTCGTGAGGCTACAGCAATCCGGTAGTCCTTGGTTGGGGGTCTCCCATCCAAGGACTGTCCGGACGGCGCGTTGCTTAACTTCCGAGATCGAGGGATCGGGTGTACCAAACGCGGCCGTAGCTGTATATACCACACACGCAAACAAAGTAAACTCAACTGACCATGATCACCAGGGCGATGTACAGAAACATGCCTCCAGTCAGACCAAAGATCCACTGGCCCACTTGGCCGTTTTCTCTCACCACGATGCCGACGACCAGTCCAATGAAACAGAAGCAGGCTGACAGGAAGTTGTAGAACAAGGCCTGCCTCACCGACATGCCCGCATTCAGCAGTATGGCAAAGTCTCCTAGGGAGCAAGACATACAGGAGATCAAAACCGGAATTTCAGCTGTAGGACTGCGGAAAGACGCAAGGGACTTCAAAATCAAATCATCCACCAGTTATTTCACAATTCCTAACAACCACATCAAATGCAAAACCAATCCATTCCGTTGTTCCTCTTGGTGACCAGCATACGCCAACACATCGCCTAAAATATAACCTGAACGAAGACAGCTACAGTTCCAAGACTTCACACTGTGATTTTTATTTCTTTTAAATTTTATTTATTTGCACATACAAAAAGGGCATACATAGAGTAAAGATAAATGATACTTAAAAACCGTGCGGGAGAGAGGTAGAAGCCAAAAAAGACTTATAGGAGTCCTCTTCCTAACAACTAGTGAACACAATTCGAATGAAATAATGTGGGTTGGCAAAATCTCAAATTGAACGCAACATGCAGAAGAAATTGTTTAGGCTAATTCCAATATTACCAAAAAAAACGTGCAGCACTTAAGTACAACTTAACTAGAACATACCGAGTTCGTGTGGAAATTCCTCGCAGAGAACAGCTATTGAGGTACTGATCCCACTGAAGATAGACAATTGGAACGAAGCTCCGATGGCCAGGCCGTCCATCAGGTTGTGCAGCCCGTCCCCAAATATCACCATCCAGGCTACGGTGGCTATGGTGTCCGTGTTAGAACACAACGCCTGGCAACAGCTTCTCTTCTGTAGGATTATTTAGGAGGAAAAACATGTATTTTCTTTTATGTAAGACATCCTGGTAAAAAGATACAAATGAAACATATTTAAAAGATACAAAAGTTACTACAAGCAACGTACTAGTAGATAGATTTTATAAACGGTCAGATGTTAGATGAGATATCATCTATTGTCTTTCTTCTGATGGCTTATATGACCAAAATTTATTCAGTTGCTTCAGTAACTTTCAAAAAAACTCAATGACAGATTCTCTTATCAAATCCTTCACAACAGTGTGTTCATGAAACAATCACATGAAAAGTCTCTTGCCCTGGTGACTTTTTTTCAGATTACGTACTCAACCTGCTTAGACAAATTATGAGAGGTGCTAAAAGAGAAGATTGTTGGACTATGAGACGTACATTTATGCTCTATCCTGTCTCCGGTATAAACTGACTACTAAAAAGAACTAAAGGGCATTTTCTGTCAGCGATTTAAGAAAATAACTATCTTTTAGATGTACATAATATACATGTACAAGATGGTAGATTGAATCTGGCAAAATTGGCCGGTGGTGATCACGATCGGCTCGTAGTCTCTGGTGACAGTCCCACAAATAAATCCTAAATTTCAAGTCATCAATCCAGATTGATTCAAAGTCTTTGGACAAAGTGACTTGAACAGTTTTGACCTATTGAAAACTCTACCTGTAGAATCAATGATTCTGTCCAAGGAAGTTCTCCCAAATTAAGATACTGATAGAACCCCCCTTGTTCTGCCAGATTGTAATCTCTACCCTGGCAATTATTATGTACTCACCTTCGACACCTTTTGGTTCTGACTATCCTCTGTACTGCAGTCTTCCACAAACTTCTCTGTGTCCGGGCTGTGATAGACGTGGCCGTGGCAGTGTCCGTGGTGACGCGGCGGCTCTGTTAAAGACGGATCGATGTGCGACAGTCGAGCCTTGACTGCGCACACGGCCATGTCTGCTCTCAGTTCCGCCCTCCTGTTCTGCTCGGCGTACTTCCGCGCCTTTCTCTGCAGAGAAGAAATATGAGGATTTGTTTAAACCAGCTGCAGGTGCCAACATACGTCGAAGGTTAGACATCCACGTAATGAGATACGACGAAAAGCAGTTACCCAAGCAACCGGATATGGTTTTGGAAACGGTCAGACGTTGAGATGGCGTCGGGAGTGCGAGTGTGACTGACGAAAGATGGTGATGCCGTTTCCAAAACCATATCCAGTTGCTTGAGCAACTTATCTTTGGTAGGTGCCATGATTTTTCTTAGGTTCTAATCCTAAGCATGCATGCCTTTTTAAATGATTGAACCGACAATGTTTCCGACCTTTTGTCGTTGTTTAGACGCCATCTTCAGCAGCCTCTCCGTGACGAAGAACAGGTAGATCCCTGCCCAGACTGCAGCAGCCTTCTCTGTGAACTCGCCGGCCCCATGATGGAGGCCGATGGCCTGCAGAACAGCAAGGACGAAGAGCAAACTGGTGTAATGATCAGTGTCAAGTACCAACAATTGAGCTAAAGGGCATCTCAACAAACTCAACTCAACCGATCTTGCCAAATGGTTGCGTGCTGGCTATAGGTTTGTGAGCTGGCGGCCCGGGATCGGCGCGGGTTCGAATCCGGAGTCAGGATATTTGTATCTATTGTTTCTGTCTGTTTCCACTCCCTTCTTGTTTCAAAATGTCAATAGCGATGCCAGCCACTCGAGGGCGCCCCCGGCGACCACTCAAGGGACTGAGCAGAAATGGTTGCCACAGACAGGTGGCCAACTTACCCAGAGCTGGACCGCACAGTGACACCATTCTTTCACAGAGACTCAAACCTCCTCGCTGGCAAAGGCAAAAGCTGCCTCCATGGAAGTTACTAGTACTGAATTACAACACTGCGGCAAGAGTTTGCCAGCTTGGTAGAGCTAGCTCCGTCCGCGCGCTATGCATGGTTAGCGTCACTTTCAAGTAATTGTTAGAGGTACTCCAAGGATATTGCTCGTACAGCTAGCCCCTTCATCATTGTCACATGATAAAAAGATGTGCCGTACCTTTGGGAGGAGGTGGAGCAGCGCACTCCCTGACAGCGCCCCGACAGCCAGTCCGATGAGGAAGGTGAGCAGTAGAGTGTACAGCCTCTTCTTCATGAAGGGCACGATGAGAACCCCCATCACAGTACACAGGCTGATCACAGAGACCGACAGAACACCGAACCCCCACACTGCAAAAAAATTAAATGGTGTTTGAACATCTATAAAAAGTTTCATCAGGTTCATACCTCACTGGATAACAATCAGAGTCCTGGTTGATTCATTTATAATATGTAAAAAAAACAATAACAATACAATAGACAAAAAGGCAATATTGGTAAGTAAATAGACCATATTTCACTCTCCCTCCCGTGCAACATTGGAATGTTCCACAATCGCTCCGCAAAAAAAAAAAATGGAACATGTCCAAGGCACCCCTATACCGAATTCCAGGTCATACTGCTGTAAAAATGTACACTCTTGTCTGAAAATGACAAAAAAAATCTATAAAATGATTTTAAAGGCCTCTTCCAGAAGAAACCTCCTAAAGGTATTTGCCCAGTCTACCTCCATGCCAAATTTCATGTCATTTGGCTGAACAATAACAAAGATGTTTGACCATATGGCAGAAGAAGAAGAAACATGACAAGAAACAAATTGAATATTCTTCTCTCCATCCATAAAAAAACACTTCCTTCTGGGATACCCCTTTAACAACAGACCAACCTTCAGCGGGGCTGGGGCGTCTAGACCCATCGTGCTCCTCTTCCGTTGACTCTATACTGTCCTCCCCCTGACTTTGGCAGCCGATGGTACGGTCCACATTGTACAACAGTGTTGGGCAAACCTCCCGGAGTCCAGTAGCGTTTAGCTCTGAGTCTGCCGACAGGTCGTGGATTTGTAGCACCTCTGTTGCTGTTATACACTGTGGTTTGGGACAGACAGACAGACTGAATGATAAGCCCTCCCTTTACACAAGGAAATCTATGATCAGACACAAGATGTACAATCAAACCTGTGAAGGAGCACTTATACTTTATCTCACCAATACTTCAAATAATATGACGTTAATTTAAAGCCACGTGACTGCAGTGGGTCGTACTAGTAAGTGCCAAAACCCGTTACACCCCGTCCCTGTTAAAGTCGGACAGTCACAGAGCTCGAATGTACGCATCCCCATTCACTCCTCTTGCAAAGAAACCCGGTTCCGAATCTATGTCTTTAATCATTTATTGTTGAGTAATTTCCAAGGGAAATTAAGCGCTCCTAGACTTGCATTTTTTTACCCAATCTCTCGCTGGCTGGGGTTAATGACACAAGACCGGCCGCTAGGAGCGCGATTTTAGTCAGGCTAGATTTGCATCAGCAGAGCTCGGGCGTTGAAGTTCGCGAAACCTCGCTGAAAACGAGGGACCGGTGAAAACTGAAAGTGGGTTCCAGTGCATTTTTCGTGTATTCGGAATATCCGGCTCTGGCCCCTCATCAGCAGGAACTAGGGGTCGGTGCCGGTCCAGACAATTCAGGTACAGGTACGGTCCAGGTCCAGAGGATCAGGTACATGTTCGGACCTGTACCAGCTCAGGCTGTTTTTGAAGTGTTTTTAGGTATTTTGTCAGGCTTTCTATTTTGTACCGTTTTCGTCATGCTTGTTTGGCCTACTTTTGGAATGGATCAGGTTGAGAGGCAAAACCGTCTATAGACATGCCCAAGTCTTAAAAAAATCGATGCACGGAGAAGAAGGTCATTGTGCGTCCCTCCCACCTGTCTTCACTGACTGAAATGACCGAATGTTGCTGTCACTTGTCTAAACGCCATCTGGAAAAACTTGACACCAGATATTCAGAAAATACGTCATGGTCTGGTCAGGGAGCTGGCACCAGTTGGTGATCCTTGTCACGGTCTCCCATTTCACTACAAATAACTCCAAATCAACAAAGATATGTTTATTTTAATCTTCATATACACGTGTAAACGCTGGGAAAATTTTTATTAAAAATTTCGATTTTTCTGTTAGGGAGGCAAGAAGCATGTGCATAATTTTCTAAAATCTGGCGAAAGATTTAAATGTGTCTTTTGCAATGTTTTCACCTCTGGATGATCCTGGATGGCGGGCTGACTCTTCTAACCTTTTCTGCTGTGCTGTCATGGCTCAGTGACTCAGGGCGTGCCTGACCCGTCAGCACACATGACAAGTGGCCGCGAGTGTGGGAAGCTTCGAAGTGCGATCGTGTATCAAACCCATCTTGAAATCTAGCGTAACATTCAGCAAGTTCACAGCGTGTATGTAACATTGGACGGCATGCATATCTCTAAGCTCCTCTTAGCAACTCAGATTCATTCTTTGCATTCAGTGTAAATCACAGAGTGAAAACGTTCCCGCTCAGTCGGGCTGTGCAAATAAAGACAGCCTTCTTTGTTGAGCTACGGAGTAGGTCAACAAAGAAAAGAAATGCTGAAGATGGGAAGAATAGGTCGCCAGCGAGTTAGCCAGGGCCGTTGCCCGAACAGTTTGTGCATCTCTCGCCCATTCTGTGAGGCCTGCCATAGCTGACAAGGTCCATTTATAAATCCCACGCACGTTGTGATTTGCCTGTGGCGCTATATGTAGCCAGAGTCTGATATGTTGCCGTGCCACAACGTAACGCCCCCTCCGTACGCATTAAGAGCAGCGACTCACAGTGACAGTGACTGAAGACAACTGAAGTAGTGACAAAGGTCAGAACGAGGAATCCTAATGATAGACGCACGATTATAGCCTTGATGTCAGACTGTTTCCAGGGCCAATACAAGCCAACTCCCTGACTCTGGGGCCAACATGCCCCCAAGGAAATTCTACAACAGCCCAACCCTGTAAATTATCGGAAGGCGGAGCCCATTCCTCTCTTTCTACCTACTACCTCCCCAACCGAAGTCGGGCAGCCATTTTTAAAACTCGGTGGAGTTTAATCCCCCCCAAGCAGAGGTTCGACGCCGGCTGTAGACACGAAGCCAACGGCACAAAATAGAAAGTCCGACAAAAACACACCACAACTCCCACAATACTCAGTGCTCGAATATCTGCTTGGAGAGTAGCGTGGAGTGGAGTGTCTTTCCCGAGGGCACAAATTAAAGTGGTGCCTATAACCTCCCCAACCGAAGTCGGGCAGCCATTTTTAAAACTCAGGGTGGAGAAGTTCGGCGCCGGCTGTCGACATGAAGAAAGCGGTACAAATGGAAATCCCAGCCAAGACGTTTAAAAAATAACACGCCAAACACGGCCCTTGCCGTAAACCTATGCTTGTAGTGTAGTGTGAAGTGTAGTGCCAGGCTTTCCCGTCAGGGCACAACGTGGTGGCATGTACGCCATGTCAGGCATGCTAGGGGATTCTAGTTTAGCCCCACTAACACCCTGCCTAATATGTAAACATGTACTGTCACTCAAGGAGGTTAAAGCTGTTCGTACACTACACCAAAATATTCGACCATCGCATTAGGTGCCCCTGTATTTGTAACAGTGTTGGGAATGTCGCCCGTCAAGCTGGGGAATTGTTATGTAACGTCCTTGGTCTTACGGCGTTGGTTCCAAATAGAAAGGCGGGCTGTCAGAAAAAGGTCATTGCGTTATAGTATTTAAGCCGGCCGCGCGTTCATAATGGTTACCAGGCCATAACCCACCGTAAACATACCGTGGAGTTGCACTGCTCCTCTACGGGCTGTCCCGTCTCCTCGTCCCGCCCAACACACCGCCGCACCCCGGGGCAACTTGACGCGTTCCTCAGCAAAACTTGCAGGTCTTGCACGGTCAACCTGCCTCCATACCCGTATCTATCCAAAACGGCTTTGGCAAAGCTGTCGGGGGTTCTCAGGTCTTTGGGGATCGAACCCAGGACCGACAAACTCGAGACGGAGAAGACCGCCAGGAGAGTTTCCACCAGGACCACACTGTCGCAGCACAGACACCGAGCCATCGTGGTAAACGTCTGACCGAACAACACTGGCTAGGCGAAAGTAATAGCCTCGCGCTGCTGCATGTTGCCAGCGGACCCTACATCTGGGTCATCGTCCCCTGTCAGCTGAAGGGTAAGTGGAAAGACCAGTACCCGTGCGGTACAGTAGATACGAAGGCCCATAGCTACAATATGTAGACAGATACAAGGGTGTCAGTTCGATGTACAGTCAAACCTGCCTATAGCGACCAGTCATGAGACTGGAGGAAATGTGGCCACTATAGACAGGTGACCACTGTAGAGAAAATGTTGATCAATTGACCACGAGCAAAAATTTCAGTACCCGACCCACTAATCTTTCTCACAAAGACTTAGGTAACGTTGTCTAGATAGTCTCAAAAGTCGACTGCCAAAGTCCAATCTACTGAAAATGATTGATATTGCCATGTGCAATGTTGGTAACTTCGCCAACAAAGCAAAGACTTGCACTCTAACGTTCAAGGCAAGGGTACTTTCCGCTACCGCTAAAATGACCGTCGGGATATCGATATATGCACACGTATATCGAAATGACCCCCTTGTCTCTACATGTTGTAGGTATAGGCCTTCGTATTTACTATACCGCGCCTTTACGGGCACTGGTCTTTCCACTTACCCCTTGCAAGTGGCAGGGGTCGGTGACCAAGGTCGCAAAGCTTGCCTCTGACGATAATCGGATGGCTACCCCTGCTTTGAAATGTTCTATGGAAGTGGCATCTACCAGATGTTCAGGCAGGTTGTTCCACTCTATAACTGGAAGTAGCTTGCCCTGTGTGTTTCGGTTTTGCATGGTAAGGTGTGGAAGCGCTGGTTGTGACCTCTTGTGGTGTTGTTGTTTTTTGTAAGTACGCTGTGGATAGGTATTGCAATGAGATTGTTGACTGCCTTGTACATGAGTGTAAGTCGCGCTTGTTGCCTTCTCTGTGCTAGGGTAGGCCAGCCAAGTGATTGTTGTAGTGATGTAGTGCTGGTTGATTGTTTGTAGTTGCCTGTGACAAACCTGGCAGCCCTACGCTGGACTGATTCCAGTTTCTCCTCAAGGCAGTTTGTTTGTGCATGTTTGAGTCTGTGGGGATCCCAGACTGAAGATGAGTATTCTAACTTAGGGCGAACTAGGGAAGTACATAGCCTTGGCTCTTACCTCTTTACTTGCCTGACGAAACCCAAAGTGCTGTTGGCTTTGGCTGTTATGTCGTTGATGTGTGCCTTCCACTTGAGGTTGTGGGTGAAAAGGACACCTCGGTAGGGATGCTGGCTGTTACAGCGGCTCATTAAACATTGTGTACAGAAAATCATGAGAGCATCACAGATCAGCACATTGAACTTGCATGATACACACCTATTCTTACCCCATCACATCCACATGACACATGATGTGGTGTATCAACATTGTATCTGTCCAGGAACATTATTTAAGCCTACATCCTACATGTGTACTGCAATAGTGCCATTGCCAAGTTTATTCCCTCTCATATTGCAACATCATTACATGTACAATGTAGTACATAGATCTAATTGTTTGTCACACACTGATACAGTGCAACCCCTTGTGGGGAGAAATGTAGAAAAATAGACCACATATTCATAATATTGTACCTTTATCATAAAAAAATTGTGGCAACATATCATCGTCATTTTTGACAAGAGTGAAGAAAGTTCACATCAGCAGAGATGCCCTACGCGGCTGGAAGCTCATTCGAAAAACTTGTGTGAGTCCTATGTTTATATTTCTACACATAAATGTATAATGTAAATATGATTAAAAGCATATTCTAGACTTCTCACTGCAACATTTTGTCAATATTGTAAAACAGTTGATAAAAATATGAACATGTAAAAAAAAACATGACAAATTAAGAAAAGTACATTGCTCATTGCACATACAGCAGTGTCTGTATGCTGAAGCTGCCCTGGTTATCCATACATATATATAAAAACTGGTTTACTTTTGTGAGACTAAAAATTTATTGTCGCTTTATCTAAAATATATCTGTAATACTTTTTTTCTTCAGATAATTGATCTCAGATAGGAGTGGGTACCGGTACAGAAAATTAAGGCACAGGTCCGTTTTAGATCCAGAGCATCAGATCCAGGTCTGGACCTGTACCTGGACCTGATTGTCTGTAAATGGGCGATATTCAAAATAATTGTCCGTTTTGCTACAAAGGAATCTGTTTGGTGGGGTATCCAACTCCCACTGGACTTTAAAATCCTATGTTCATGTATTACTAAAGCAACACTAACTGCCCTTGTAAGTTTGACTGTAGAAACTAGATATGCCTATTAACTCTACTAATTTCTTTGACCGGTAAACCCAAAATGTGTGAGCACCTGCCAATATAATCTGTTCACAATCTAATCAGTCCACTGATATTTTTCATTTTTTTTGGGGGGGGGGGGACTGGTCCAACAAGAAAAAAATGGTTTTGTACTGGTATGCGGTACCGGTGCCCATCCCCAATCTCAAAGGCATGATTGCTTATTTGATTGTTTAGCCACTCAATATTAAGCCATACTAAGCCACTCAAATTTAGTTGTAAGTTGGTTGTATTGAAAATTTAGCACTGAGAGGACAGAGGGCAGGGAGGAGAACTTGAATCTGACTACAGCGTACCCTTTAATCTCCAGGCAGATTTACCAGTGACATAAGATAGTATCAAAGCTGGCTAAAGAGTACAGCTGGCCAAAGGGAGTCATCAGCCACTAGGAGCCACACATTCCATGACCAGCCTCACTCCTCTGGCAGCTTTTGATACTATGCATCTTGTGCTACCGTAGGATCTGCTTCGAGATTACCCTTTAGCCCTGTTTCCGTGTCCTTTTTCCAGTCTATCTTTTTAAAAACAGCCAAATTTGAAATTAAATCGAAGCTGTCTAATACTACCAGATAAAGCTAGATCTCGAAGGGAAACTTGGCCAAGACCAGCATGACTGCGAAGCCCGTCAACAGACCCAAGTTCTGGAGGAAGAACCGCAGCAGAGATGAGGACTTCCCTTCACTGTCCTGAAGATTTTTCTCCTCATCCTCATCTACTGCATTCATTTCTGGCATCTGGGTGGAAAGGCAAATAAATAAAAGGGATGTCTAACAGGTCTACTCTTCCATTGTTGTGACAGAGAAGATATGCTACATACAGTAGTTACAGGTTCAATAGTTGTACCAGAAAATTCCCCTAGCTGTTTTGACAAGTCCAACATTGTGACAAAGGTTACAAAAAGTCATTAGTGCCACCTTTTCCAGTAGTGTGCATGAGTGACAACAGCTGCAGTAAACTTGAAACCAACATTTTTTACCATCACTACAAAGCAACAGTGGAAGCCCCCTACACTGGTTGAAACACAGCATAGGGGCCCAAATCACAGCATTTGTCATAGAAATCACAAGTAGGCTCAACTGCATTGGCGAGTACCTTGCACTGTAAGCATGGAAATTGTGTACAATGCATTTATCATGCACACACAGAAACAAACAACTGACCATGTCCACTAGTGAGATGTAGAGAAACATGCCCCCAGCGAGGCCGAAGATCCACTGGCCCACTTCGCTGTTGTCCCCCACCACGATGCCGATGATGAGCCCAGCGAAACATGAGCAGGCTGACAGGAAGTTGTAGAACATGGCCTGTCTCACCGACATGCCCGCGTTCAGCAGGATCGCAAAATCTCCTGCAGAAAAAAAGACATCAATTTTTTGAAGTCTCTCTTTTTTTTACTCAAGATCAGGGTTTCTCCAGCTTAAACTTTTTTTTTCTATCCCACTCATTGTTTCTGAGCCCATGTTGTTTCCTGGTTAATTATGTCATTTTGAGCTTATTAGAGTACATTTTCAACAGTTTCGTGTTATTTTTTGGACGGATGGAGTAAGATTATTTTCCGTCCCATGGCCATGGCCCTACAAGCAAATTTCTGTCTTGGGACGGAAGGACGGGTCCTGAATTCACCACAAAACAAGGCACTACATTTTGGGCTTGAAGTCTGCTGTTGCCACCAGGGACCCCAAAATCTAATCATTTACACTCTTTCTGTCATAACCTACCAACCACAAAAAAATTGTAAAGCAATTATCCATCCAGCTGTTCTTGACTCGAGCTATCTTCCTGGCCAACATACATACATGCACACGCAAACACACATGCTCACACACTAAATCACTGCCCAAAATATAACCTGGATGATGAAAATACAGTTTCAAGACTTAAAAGCAGGTTGGCAACATCTCCTACTGAGTACAACATACAGAAAAAAAATTGCTGGCTAGTTATAATACTCTCCTCCAGAAAAACTGCAGCACTATAAACTTACACAACATAACTGGGACTTACCAAGCTCATGTGGAAACTCCTCGCAGAGCACGGCCAGTGAGGTGCTGATTCCACTGAAGACCGACACTTGGAACGATGCGCCGATGGCCAGACCGTCCATCAGGTTGTGCAGCCCGTCCCCAAATATCACCATCCAGGCCACGGTGGCTATGGTGTCCGTGTTAGAACACAACGCCTGGCAACAGTTTCTCTTCTGTTGGAGAAGGAAGGAAAACGTCATTTTGTCAATGAAGACTTGTTTTGTCAATGTTAGACATCCAGATTGAACATTATTGACAAAAAAAATCAAGCACTGAATAAATTCTCTGAAGAGTCAGAAGAAAGCATTCACTCTCTTTCAATCATGACTGACATTCTCAATCACTCAATTCTTTTCATACATGTAGGTTGTAGGTGTACAAGATCCTGTGTCTTGTACTTCACTTTCAATTGATACCTTTTGACTGTGACTGTCCTCTGTACTGCTGTCTTCTGTGTCTGGGTTGTGAAAGACGTGCCCGTGGCTGTGACTGTGGTGACGCGGTGGCTCTGTTAAGGGCGGATCCACGTGAGACAGTGAGCGTGCCCTGACTGCACACACAGCCGCATCGGCTCTGAAGTCCGCCTTCCCGTTCTGCTTGGCATACTTACTGGCCTTTCTCTGTAGAGGAGAGACATGGGAAATTTTTATCAAAGGTGCCAATATGGTCTAATGTACATCTTACTTTATGTTTGACATTATCAGAAAGCTGAAACTTGGTTTTCCATATTGATTAAAAGTGACATACAGCGACCACAAACATTATCTTTAACGTTTGTTAGCTTGTTTGTGGACAGGCTTGAGAAGTTGTAGTCAGATTTTTATGATATTTGGTCGGGTACTTGAAAATGAAGGATAATTTAAATATAGACCTTCAGAAGCTTTCTTTGTTACTGTAGAGTTTTAAGTTTATTATCAGATGTTCTAGACATGCTATGGTCATGATTTTTCTTGTGTTCTTCCACTATGAAAAAAACGGTGTATCTTTGAACCTCCTAGCCGCTTTTTTGGTACTGTAGGGCCTGCTTTTGATTGAGACTTTGAAAGAGAATAACACAAGAATGAAATTGATGCATGGGCATGGACAATGTAGGGAGCTTACGTGATGATTGGCATAACTAGAAACTAATTAGGCAAATCAGGCCCTAACAAACCATGTGTCTCTTTAAATGATTGAACTTACAACATTTCTGACTCACCTTTTGTCGTTGTTTGGATGCCATCTTCAGCAGCCTCTCTGTGATGAAGAACAGATAGATGCCTGCCCACACTGCAGCCGCCTTTTCTGTGTAGTCCTCAAGGGGAAGGTCAAAGGCCTGCAGAAAAACAGAGGTCGTGGGTAAAGGTACAAGATAATGTTGAACAAAAACAAAAACAAAGTTAAACCTATCTTAGGCAACCACTCGAGGGAAAGAGCAAAAGAGGTAATCATCACATCACATAATCAGGTGTTCAGGTCTCTCTTAGATCAGCACTGAGAGCTCAAGAAATGTTGACTATTCCACTTGTTAAATGAATGTAAAATATTGTATGTGATTATTCCTGTAACAGACTTTACACTTTAGTTTAGGGAGGCTATCTATGGTCTGGGTTGTAAAGTAAATAAACCAATTCATGTATGCTCAAAGTTTAAACTTTGCTAGCCAGAATGCTGAAAAAAAGCACACGTGCTATACCTGAGGTATGAGGTGGAACAGCGCGCTCCCTGACAGCGCCCCGACAGCCAGCGCAATGAGGAAGGTGAGCAGTAGAGTGTACAGTCTCTTCTTCATGAAGGGCACGACGAGAACCCCCATCACAGAGCACAGGCTGATAATGGCAACCGACAAAACACCAAATCCCCACACTGCAAAATGGAATAGGAATGGTTATAGCGCTGTGTATGTCAGTGTATCTAAACGTAAAATCTATGTCAGTGTTTTATTTTTATCAAAGATAAAAGTGTCCCATATGACAGTGCCAACCTTAAATCATAGACTGAATTGTTGCAAGGACATTATAATGTTTTAAATGTAAAATATATATCAGTGGTTTATTTGATCAAACTTTTAAGGATAAAAAGTCATAATCCTACATGACGGTGCCAGCCTATGGGCTGAACTGTTGCAAGGACATTACAATGTTTTAAATGGAAAAAGTGAGGCACAGGTGAGGCACAGGTGAGGCACAACCAACCAACCAACCAACCAACCAACCAACTAACCAACCAAGTGAACCAACTAACCAACCAACCAACCAACCAACCTTCAGCTGGGCTGGGACGTCTAGATCCATCATGCTCCTCTTCTGTTGACTCTATGCTGTCCTCCCCCTGACTCTGGCAGCCGATGGTACGGTCCACACTGTACAAGAGAGTTGGACAAACCTCCCGGAGTCCAGTAGAGTTCAGCTCCGAGTCTCCCGACATGTTGTGAACTTGTAGTACCTCTCTTGCTGTTATACACTGTGGGTTGGACAGACAGTGCCGGTCTAAATTAGTAATAAACCATTTTTCTATACATCAGCAAATATACAATAATGGGAATCTAGTTGGTCAGAGTTGACCAGGATGTTTGCTTGTTTGTTTGCTTATTTTAAGGTCAGACACATTGCACACACATTCATTTTTGCCTGTTCTAAAAAAATGTGGCCACATGTCATCCAATAGCATCCCTGGTCAATCAGAATTTATGTTTGCCAGAGGATCTGCTCTCCAAGGTAAGGGGGCACAGTTAGCGTTCTTGTTCCCCTTTAAACAAGAATGGCAATAAAAATATTACTGAAATGGCGACGATGACTGTCTCTTACAGTTACAACCTTTCTAGAGGTAAACAAAAGGCAAACCATGTTAACAAAAGAACAATGGTTTGAGAAATCTCTTATGCACCCATATGCACATTTATAAAAGATAATGTTATACAGGAGTTTGATTTATACAGGGAGATGTTGGATTGGAGATCTCTTTAGATGCTATCTGTTGGAGTGGAGGAATTGCCTGGCAGAATTATGTTTCATTGATGCTTAAAGTTCATCCTCTTTAGTCTCCAAGCAGACCCAACGGTGCCTTAGAGATAGTATCAAAGCTGGCCAGGGACTTAGTACGGCACCGGTGCCCGTTTGACTCCCTTAGCCGGCTATCTCCCTTTGGCCGGCTATATTCCTTTGCCAGCTTTAATATATTATCTCTAAGGCACCGATGGGTCTGCTTGGAGACTACATCCTCTTATTCTTTGCTGATCCGGTACACAACGTTACATCAGCCAGTACAGGTAAAGAGGATTAGCGATACAGCTGCTCTGAGAAAAGAAACATGACACCCAGGTAACAGGAGACCAGAATGAGCTGGAAGCTGCTGGTTGGAACGTCCAGGACCTGCGATCACGGATGTCCTCAGCTTGCTGTTTGTTTGTATATTGTGGTGTGACAATGTGAACTGATTTGATACAGTTCACAGGTACAGATTTACTACAGCGAATAGAGTAGAATAGAGTAGAGCAATACTAATATTTGTTCTGAATCTGGGAAGCGCACTATCATATTTTAGAGAAAAGCTAGACAACGCCAGGTAAGTCAATCAAGTTAACATTAAAGTGCACAAATACACAAGAAAAACAGAAAATGATATTAATCTAGTAATCATCATAGAACATTGTTTTTTTTCCAAACCGGTGCCCGCCAAGTACGATTTTATTTTCACATACTACTACACTATTAGGTAACCTAATTGAATCTACCCTGGTATCCAGAGAACAGCGCTCGCGGCTACGGTTCTTTCCCAGGCCGCTAGCAACATAGCCCCTTAAATCGAATTAGCCGGCCCGGGGAGATACGCCCCGCGCAGTGTGAAGGCGTAATTCCCTTAGCCCAGTAGCCGGCTAAGTTGTACTCTGATATCCAGGGTAAATCGAATCACGTAAAAATATCCGATAAATTCTATTTGGCTATAAAATGCTGCAAGTTTGGTTTGCGGAAGGACGGCAGCATTTAAATTTAAAGCAAGAAAGAAACTCAGAAAAATGCCCGAGAATGATCAGTAGGAATAGGCCCGGCAAAACACCTGTAAGTCAGTTACCAGGCTATATAAGACCCACCACAGACGTACCGTGGTTCTGCAGATGTCCTCCTCGGTCCGACCCGTCTCCTCCGCCGGCGCGCCTGTCGCCTCGTCCCGTCGACCGCACTGCTGCACCCCGGGGCATCGTGACGCGTTCCAGAGCAAAACTTGCAGGTCTTGCACGGTCAACCTGTCCCCAGACCCGTATCTATCCAACAAAGCTTGGGTAAAGTTATCGGGGGTTCCCAGACCTTTGGGGATCGAACCAAGGACCGGCAAACTGGAGACCGAGAAGACCACGAGAAGAGTTCCAACCAGGACCACAGTGTCGAAGCTCCGATCCATGATACTAGTGAAGAAACAAACACTGTCTGGACAAAAATAATGTGTTGAAATGACTGCACACAGTATAGACTCGTCTTTCACCTATGCTGCATCACCTGTGATGATTAGATAACGCCTAGTTTGAGAAAAACAAAACTACGTCTACTGAGAAGAGGGCCGGGGAAAAAACAACAACGTGTGTACGTGTGGGCACTCACCAGCTGGGTGATCTTTGACCTGGCTATTCCAGGTTACGGAGTCACCCGTAGCTTCGACACAATATCATGTAGTCTATATTTCGCGCCAATCAATCTAGTGATTGTATACTTAAATGAGTAAAATACATGTTGATTTGAAGACAACACATTTTAATTTCGTTTATACATCGTGCGTATTATGCTTTTTTGGTCCTCTTACGGAGGGTGGGACTGTCTTCTGAAAGAGCTTTGATTTCGTGACGTCATCAAGGTTAATTATATACAATAGCGGTCATAGTTTGTAATTGTTTCATCGTAATACATGTTATTTGCCATACGTTGTACCTGATGCAATCGTTGCGCAATAAACTTGACTTGACTATTTGACTTTCTGGTCATAGCGCAAGTTGAGTGATGCAATTTCCAAGCAGATACAGCAGTCGGGCTGGTTCAGAGCGTATTGGACGGTGTCTTGAACGTTTTCCTAGAGATAACGCAACTTTTAGAGACACCCTCCTATTTGTAACTAAAATGGAAAGCGCATCATCTCCAAAATATAATATTAGTTAACGTAACGTTACAAAACACCATAAATATGCTCAAGTCAAAACAATCCCGACGGTTGCATCTGCTTGGAGATGGGTGTTGATGCAAATGCTGCTGAACAAAAGGGTCTTCTTGACAACGTGGCTGTCTCAGAAACTGGGCGGACGACAAAGGATTTGAGGCAGATAATCGAATCTTGGTTGGTTCATTTGAGCGGACATTGACACATTCTCTAGTAATATAAACTTTTTTGTCCTGTGGACTAAAAATGCAAGATTGTATTAAATAAAGTCGCACCTAGCCCAAGAAGACCAGCCTAGGACCAATGAATCTAGTCTATGTGCATAGGTGCATATAGACAGAACTGAAATTCTTGTAACAATGGGACAACCAAAAAGTGGTTACATTGGCAAGGCGGTCCTTCTGTAGAGGTGTTCATTAGTATTCAGGTTTGGATTGACTGTATATCAATGGCCAGGTGGTCCATATGTGTAGTCACTTGCACAGGTTTGACTGTACCTGAGTTTACCTGATACTGTAAATGCAGAAATATTCGCGGTGACCACTTTACCGCGAATTTAAAACCACCGCGAACATTTTTCTATTATGGTATTTGACGGCAGTCTATGGTGTTACCGCGAACTTAAATTCACCGCGAAAAGTCCCTTTACCCGCTACCGCGAAATTAAATCTCCGCGAACTTAAATGTATTTACAGTATTTAGCGAAGAAGGTCAATAGGTGTTAATAAGTCACAGCAATTAAAGATTCCAGACAATGACTCCCAAGAAAACAAATAATTGCTTAGTGACATTTAATCAAATAACATTTACAGCTGAATTTACAGGATAAAACATGACTTTTGCATTTAATGTTGTCATGACTTAAACAATCTGCTCAGGGTGATGCTTGTACATGTTCATATTGCTATTTACACACAAGTAAAATGCAAATTAAATCAATTCTACAAGATGGTTGATATTCAATATTACTGGCAGAACTCTCCAAATGTAGAAGAAATGTTGCTTCATAATGATTATGATTAGTTATTTGAATAATGTAATGGTACACCTACATCTATATGGGTAAATGAACAGAAAACTCTACCATGTGCATGTAAACTAAAAATCTACCTCTGTGCACAGGCAGTCTTTGATTAAACAATCCTGTGCCACCAGAAACAACATGTGCACAGAGGTATGTCACAACTAAGAGAAGTTAAAATAAAAACCTAAATCATAAATCATAAACAGTGTACATAGAAAGTAGATTCATTGAAACCTCAGCTAACCAGCATGTTTTGGGCTTCAGAAATACGAACTTTGCAGCTCAAAATGTTTTACTGAGGCATGATTGTAGTGATAAAAACATTGGCTAGCTTAGTCCAGTCTCTCTATATACATGTACTTCAAACTACAAAACATTAAGAAAATTTCTAAGCAGTCAGCTGTGGGTGATGTGCAGCTAGACCTGAGAACAATAGGACGATTTTGCTGCTACTTAAAATATACAATGTCGTTCTACCATGGTTGTACATATGTAGTATGCTCAGGATATAAAGATTGCTCAAATTCCTACATTAGAAAGAATCGACACACACATGAAACACTTGTAGGAAGACCTGCAATCGCTAGACTCCTTGCCAGGCTCCCATTTCCAAGCAGATTTAACGGTGGTATGAGACATTATCAAAAGCTGGCCAAACAGTGTCCGTTACTGGTACCGCATTCGTTACTGTCTCATGCCACCAGTAAATCTGCTTGGAGATTAGGCAGGCTCTGTGACTTGGGCTTTTTTTTTCAGACCCAACAGTTCATAGCTGAACATACACTTCGAGCAGACTTCCCAATGATCTCAGAGAGACAGTTATGGAGGCAGCCTACATGATATCAAGGACAATTCACAATGTATAATCCAATAAAACACAAATTTGTAGAGCCTACCAAGGAAGCTATACCATCATCAGTGTCTAAGTAAGTGGATTTAAACATTTACTACATGATAAATTAAAATAAAAGTTTTTTTTCAAACCTGCACAGCTGCTATAAGGACAAGTTTATACCTCACTATGAGGGGACATCTCACCTTGCAGTGGCAAACATGTAGACAATTACAGTAGCTGTTCAGACCAACGTAGGCTCCAATGTATACACAAGATTTCAGCCTCAAGAAGGGCCTGATGCTTCTGACATTTAAGATGCTAAATCCTATTTAAAGTGTACCATTCCAATCATAATAATAAATTTAGTTCTTAATCTTTCAATTTATTTTGTTGGCTATATCATATATATTACTTCAAAGGAAACGTCCTGACATGTCATTTTAGCCTGAGAATAAAGAACGAGTAACTTATACAAACTCATGAGTGACACACACATATCAATTACCACATTGGTCCCATGACATAAACATATGTGAACATAACCGGTGTTATCAGGAAGAAAAGGTAAATTACTTATTAACACAGAGTCAGAGCAGGGTAACAAGTCACTATTGGATCATTTATGTACATCACTTGATCCTACATACATTAGACTTTTCCTATCTCTCTCTCTACTGCACTGGTATGACTGTCCCTCATAGCACATTTTAGCCACTATTTGCTGGATACAAAGTAGTAGAATTTAGCCAAATAGAGAGAATAATTTGCTAATGGAGTTTGGCTACCATAGGGTATTATTAACCCTATTTCCCAAAGGGTATTATCAACCCTATTTCCCATAGGGTATTATACACCCTATTTCTGCTAAGTTCTACCATCTGTAACCCAATGGGAAGGCCTGGTGGAGACTAGTATCTCCCCTGCTAGATTCTACTGATCAAACATGTAACACAAACACACATGAGAAAATATGTAAAACATTATGATCACATTGTGCTGTTGAAGACATTTACCTTGCTGCCTGTGACATTTTTTTCTTGATGATGGGCATTTAACTAAGAGATAAGAAGTACTGGTAGTCACGACTTTCTATAGATATCAAATCGAAGTACATGTACATGTTATTGCCGCTGTACAATAAGAAATTAAAATCCAGACAAGCGTAGGCTGGGAATGGGAAACCTTTGCCGGGGCAAGACACTTTGTACAAGCACAGGATTTGCACAAGAGTGGATTGACAATGAAGCCCTTGACAAACAGAACACATACCTTCACCATGTGTTAGTCTTTTCATACTGATGGGTCACAGGGAGAACACAACTTAGTACAGTAAAACAATTACATTATATTAATTTTATTATCAAATCTGTTCTTGTTGTGTCCAACGTTTCACTCCTGTGTAGTGTTGATATACTAAAGACATCCAGTAGGAAATTCTCCGGCCGATTTTACCATTTGTCTATAAAACTACAGCGGATTAAATAGTCACCACGGTTTGCTACGTTTTCTCCACGGCACCGAGTCAAGCACTTGATCATGAGCTAGCTGCAGGTAACGGATTTTGACATGTAAGCAGACGACTGTTAAGTCAAAGAAAGAAGAAAGTCTTCTATTGAAATCCATGTATCGTCAGAGGTTCAGATTAGACAAAAAGTATGTCTGTAGAAAAAAGTTAACACTCGTAGGTTACCCTTTTCCGACAGACCGATTCAGAAGCCTCATCCCTTGACCATTGTTCTATTTTGAAAACCTCCGTCTTGAACAGCGATTGTGGATACCGCCGCTAGATGACTAACTTCAGTTCAGCTTTTTTTTGAGATACTGAAACCATCTCAGAAATGGTAAAATTAAAATGTTATGCCTTCTTTATTGCACGCCATAGCAACCAAGTACAGTTGTTTCAGGACAGGTCCCAATAGTGCTGCTTTTGACAGAGATGTTCGAAATATAACAGAGGGTATTCTATTTGTTCGAAACGGTGTTCAAAAGGGTCAGTCCATTGCTCTCAGACTGTAACAGTTTTGATCAAGACTAAGCTGGTTATCGTCAACAGAGGAGGGGCTTTTTTCTAATGGTGCAAGCTTTTTCTTTTCCTCATCGCCTTAGGGTGACAAGAAAAGGTTTCACTCTAGAAAAATGCTCCAGCTGCTTAACTGCTGTGTGGTTGGTTACAACGGAAGTGTCAGATGTTAGGAGTTGCCCATGCCCCCTCCCGCAAATTGGTGCCCGATTGTTAAACAGTACAATACAATACCTACAGAACGCTACGCTACACCGATTGTCATCATTTCCACAGCTGCGTGCTGAGGGTCTGTCCCGTCCCGGGCCCGCCGGGGGCCGCCACGGGGATCCCCGTCGCCATCCCTCCTGAACTGAACCCCCCCATCATGTCCCCTGGACCTGCCATCCTCATGCTCTGCAGCTGCTGTTGCACCTATGAAAACAAAAGGTAAATGTAAAGGTAGTCCTAATTTAGCATTGGACTCGTATAGCACATAACGTAAATTCAAAGTTTTATAATCATTATCCCATCGAGCTAGGTAGCCGTAGGGACAGCCTGTCTGTCCAGTGTCCACGAAGGTTCTCCACTTCTGGCTAGAGTAGCCTGGAATCCAGCCGTATTGTGCTTTGGTCGCTCCCCTGAGGTACGCTTCCTGCCAATACGACTGGCATTCGTTAGCATTCGAACGATTGGCATTTAACTATTCGCAGATTTTATCTGCGAGATTTCTGATAGGCTGTTAGCTCCAAGTTTACAGTTTGTAATCGAACGGAACACTACTTCTATCTTTCCCGCGAACTTTTCAGTATCACAACAACAGATCACGCTAGAAATAGCGCCTCGCGATTGGTGTTCTTCTCTCAGGGGTCATCCAATCAGCAAAGAGAAACAAATATGAATATTCATGAGTCTCCTCATTAGTGACGTAAGGGCCAATCGTTTCAATCGTAACGAATGCCAGATGTGTTCGCACAGGAAGCAGAGCGACCAAAGCACAACACAGCTGGATTCCAGGCTAGGCTAGAGCTGTGTACCTACTCTCACCTCTCAAATAAACGTACCGGTACGTTTATTTTTTTCCGCCTCAGAATCCACCCGGTACGTCCTTATTTTAGACGGTACGTTTATTTTTTTTTTTAAATTTGGGCTTTTTTGACTAACCAGGGAACTCACAAATATTGAAAGTTGGAATTTTCTGCCCATATTTCCGCAGTATTTTTGCTCAAAATTCACTAAATTTATCTAAAAAGTATCATTTTCCCCACGTAAATCTGTTGTTTACATTGTTGAAAGTTGCCGACAGTCAGCAGTGGCGCGTGCAGGGGCCTGCCCAGAGACCAACGCCCCCTGAAGGGCGGAGTTTTCTTGAGAGAAGCAGCTTGAGAGCTTTTCCGGCAAAAGTCTCAAATTACCCACTAGCTTGATTTCACATTAACCGGCAAGTAAATTTAGAAGTGTGCAACTAATCTTGGACAAGTAAAAAAAAATCCAATAAAGATATGGAAAGGTTTCAAGTTAGCCTGACTAAAATCAAGCCCCTAGCGGCCGGCCCTACAATTAAGCCCAGCCGGCGAGAGCTTGTGTAAACACAGGCTAGTTTCAAGTGTGTTCTCTTCGAATTTCCGATGTATTCTATCTCTGTTTACATTGTTTGAGGCCGGCAGTGATGCCAGCCCACGCCTCCAAGGGGGCGGAGTTAAATAACTCAAGCTTTGTGAGCCTGTGCCGCCTGTGATCATGGAGCCGGGAAGTCTACTAGGGGTGTGCCGTTGGCATGGGAACCATCACAACATTTCTGTTAGATGTCGCATTCTCAGCTATATGTCGATCTTTCCCTGGTAACTTCTACACTAAAATGTATTTCTTTTTACCAACTTGCAGGTAAAGTTGTGGATAGAGAAAAAATTCTAGTTTATGCTGCTTGTGAAGTTGTAAAACTAAAAGATTATCCTTGCTCCAACAGAGTTCTCAGGTCTCTCATGCATATAACACTTTTGGGGGAGTGGCTACAGTGCTGAGTCTATGATCGAAACATTTGGGGAAGTTGTGTTTATTTTGGTTACTACTCTGTAACCTTTTCTAAAGATAAACATGGCCAAATAACAATTTACTATTGTCTCTAAGTTTCCACTCAGTATTTTGAAATACAATATTACAAAATACCCTTTTGTATTTCTATAAACATGGAATCTTTTTCTAACTTGAAATGTGTTCTTTCCCTGCATTCAATGAACAGTTGTTCCCCTAGATAATAGATGTAGTACAATGAATGGCATGAATGAAAGAGCTCTAACTTGTAGGAATTACACTGGGGATTGCTCTGGAAGGCTGTGAAACTGTTAGAGCTGTCCAGCTTTCTTTCTGAACTGGGGGTTATTTATTTTATAAACATGTACATGTAGTCATGCATAGTCATGTTTGCCAAAAATAATTTTTGCCATAAGTGTTTTACAATGTCCAATTAGTTTATTATTTACTTACTACAAATTTTTAAGATGTAAAGGTAAATCTTAAAGATATGAGCTGACAAGTTGCCCAAAATACACCAAAAACCATTGGTACTCAGGCATAAATAAGCAAAAAGAACCTACCTGATCATCTTCTCTTGGACAGAAGTAGTATGGACACAGTTTACATGTCAATTTGGTATTTTTCCGGGGGGTACTTTTATTCCAGGGGGTACTTTTATTAGATTTTGAAGATTTGTCCGGGGGGTACTTTTATTCCAGGGGGTACTTCTATTTGAGAGGTGAGAGAAAACAAATTTTAGGTACATGTACAGTTACACGGGTTTAGGTACAAGTCCGGACCTGAATCTGTACCTGAACTGCTTGTTCAAATATTTGATGATCTTTGATTAAAAAAGAACTGATATATACAGTGTTAAATTGCACTAGACACAAACCTATTGCATAGGATCTATAATTTCACACCACCAACATCACCAGTAGGGATTATTTTATGGAAATTAAGACGAAAACTGTCCACATGTTGACAGTGAAAAAATTGTAATACAGTGGATTCCAATTATTCGTATTACGCCTTTTTGGATAATTCGGGTAATCGGATAGAATTACGAAATCCCAAAACATTTGCCATTCATTCTATTGTTTAGAACATCGCAGAATTGGATATACCCACGGTCTCAAACTTCGGGTTTTTGGATAGAATTACGTCAGGTCACACAAATTAACAATTGTAAAATATGCCCTAAAACTTACAAAATGAGTCCAAAGGTAACTAGTAAATGTATGTATAAAGGCGTAAAGCCATGTAAAGGACCGTAAGAAAGTTACATTCCACAGAAAATCTAGCCGATAGCGCTGTGCTAGCGTGCGAACATTTGGAGTTAGGCGCCATTTTGTTAGGTTGCCGCAAGGCATGATGGGCGAACGTCATTGGAACGTCAACACGCTTTTGAGTTCATATTTCCCCTTCAGACAATGTCTAAACTTGGTTTACCCTACAAAAATGTGTTTTTTTCATATCCACTGTCTCATTAATTGAGCTGATTTCGGCTGCGCTACGTAGATTTACAACAACGCACGTAACGCAACAGGGGTGTGATTTCGCAATGACCTATCTTGCGCATTGAATGGCGGGATATCTCAACCCAAGCGCCGCCATTTTGAATGTTTTGAACGTGAATTTTTTCCGTCTTCCACCGCGAAAGACGTAAATTTCAGAGTAATTTGTGGACACAAGTTGTAGACAAGAAGGTGAAGAGTTTATCACTCTCCAATACCGTTGTTTTAACTTAAAATTATGAAAGTAACGTCATATTCTCCGGCATACGAGCGGAGCCATGTTCGTCTTTGTTTTGGTATGCCGCCAAATTGCCGACGCACGGCTGTGCGAGTCAAGCGTACTTTTCCACATGTGCATTTAGCCACTGATTTGAACTCTTTATTAGATCAAGCATCTCACAGAAATCGCACAGTATCGGAACATATGATTAAAGTTTTGTAAACGGAGTTCCGTATCGTTAGAGTGGTAACCTCTATGAGCGTCTGTGTGTTATGTTTGCGTATTGGTTTTCAAAACTACACCCCTCCCCAACCAATGCCGCTAAAGCTGGTCATATAGCCAACTTCGGACTCTAGAATAGGCCGGATAATTGGATAAAATGCCCAGACAAATAGGCGATACAATAAAGCGGATTCCACTGTACATGTATATGTTTTCTGAATGCTAATAGGAATTCAAAATGTCTCTGCAAGTTTGGAATGTTTTTTCTAACATCTAAAGGGACTGCTTGCCTTACTTTGAAGTGAACTTTTCTGTCAGTTCCCTTGTGTAGCACTAAGAGACAGGCAGCTAGCAGCTATATTGTGTTTCCATTACAAACATTCTTCATAAAAAGTCTTTAATACTACTTAATATCTATCACCTATGATGATTAAAAATAAAAAGTAAAAGGAACCAACCTGCTGCAGGTGCATTTGTTGCATTTGCTGCTGCTGCTGCAACTGTTGCTGCTGCATCTGTTGCATCTGCTGTGCGTTGTACATTCCCATCATGCCCGGTCCTCCTCCCATCATGCTGTTGGGCGGCATTCCCATCATTCCCTGCTGCATGCCCTGCTGCTGTTGCTGCGGCATCCCTCCCATCATCCATTGCTGCTGTGGATGTTGTTGCTGCTGTTGTTGTTGTGGCATATTTCCTGAAAGAGGTAAAATATGGCGTCAGTATGAAATAAAATGGGTATTGGATACATGAAAAACTCAATCATTGAAATAATCATGACTATACTAGCAACATTGGTGGAAAACATACAACAGTATTTCGTCTTTGGCAATGGGTAAAGGTAGTTCCATAGCCTTTTCCAGGCCATATGGATTGTTCTCCACTGTTCAGGGCACAGTCCAGACCCTTCTCTTTCCATTCCACGGCCTTTTACCTCCCCAAAGTAAACATCAAGAGCACATCCAGTCAGGAATCGAACCCTTGAACCCACCTGGCCACTCAGGGACAATTAATCTCATCTTGATTCGATGGCAACATGACTGAGCTATATCTCTTACCCATCATGCCCTGCTGCATGCCTGGTACCTGGAACTGTGCAGGCTGAGCTGGCTGCTGAGGCATGTACATTCCACCTGAAAAGGGACAGCTCTGAGTTGGACAACTGTATGTGAAAATTCAGTAGCTAAAGAGC